>NC_073380.1:5439765-5560242 GCF_028641065.1 Leucoraja erinaceus | reverse complement strand
ATGTCGTAACTTTGAATGAACGCAAAGGGTCGTCGAAACCCGAGGTCTGCGTTTGAGACGCCTGGGGACAGTTTCACCCCCCTCGTATGCAGTACCATCGGACCCCCTGCGCGCCAGACCGCACGCTACGCGCGGCGTCAAGATCGTGCCGCTCACGAAGGACTCAGAGGCCCCAGACCACACGGGGACCAACGACAGGAGGTTTGCGCTTGTGCTTCGTTAGCTTTTGAATTGGGATACTGTATGGGAAAGGGAAATTCCTCATTTGCAAACATCCTTGTTATTTTTTTGCAAACACGAGTCGCCCCAGCTGAATCTGATACATGACAATACTGTAGGACGTGGGGGTTTTGACAACCTTCTGAAGGATTGGACAGCTCGACAAAAACCCGGGTCGGGAGCTCTCAGTCCGGAAATCCGGGGGAGGGCTGGAAATGGAGTGGGTGTTGGGCACTGCCTGACAAGCGGACGGGCTGGATACTCTTTGTATATTTTGTATATAACTTGGTCTATGTGAATATGTTTATGGAGTTGATACAAAGGTAAGGCCCCTGTTTAGAACCCTTCTCTTGGGCTTCAGTGTGGATGAAGGTTTGGGAAAGATTAACAATTGTTTTCTCTAATTGGGCTCGGCCTGTCTCAGCTTGGGGCCCACTTTAGTTTAAAGATTATATTGCCCCTTCCCCTCGTTAGGGTTTATTCACTAAAGTTGTGGTCTGGGCCTACTTGAAGGAGTTTAACAGGGACCACTGGTATGTACTTGTGTCTCTATTTGGTAGTGAGTTTCTGCCTGTACCTGGGGCTGTTGGTCAGGGTGGGGACAGTGAGGGGGATAGATATTGGGGGCTGAGATATTGGTTCCACCTGCCAATGTAGTGGATTCCCCTCCGCCAGCAGCATATCAGTGATCACCTTCTCCTGTCACCACTTGACTGGATGGCGCTCCTTCTGTCTCCATGAGATCATTACTCTTTGTCCAAATCCATTTTGTCTTCATTAGGCTCCCCACTTCCTCATTGTCTTGGCCTTCATCCTAACAGGGATTCATTCTGGGTTTTGGCCATGCCATGGAACAAATAAACAGTGCTGGCAGAATTCAGCGGGTCAGGCAACATCTGTGGAGGAAATGGACAGATGACTTATCAGCTTGGAAGCCTTCAGACTAGAGTAGTGGGAGAAGGTTGGAAAAGGGAAATGGGGCAAAGCTTGGCAAGTGATGGGTGGATACAGGTGAAGGGATGATGGGCAGATGGTGGAGAAAAGGACAAAGGCTGGAGGTGAAAAGATGACAAAACATTCCAGAGAAGTGAAATGTAAACCTGGAGCGAGGTGTGGGGGTGCAGTGGGCCAGATGTATTGGGACCAGATGGGATAATGGGGAATGTGATTTGGAGATGGGGATGAGTGTACTGATGAAGGGACACCCCCACTTTCCCTACACTCCCCACCCTGGCGTGCACCTCACTCAACACTCCGGTCACTGTACTCCTTTCCCCTCTAATGTACGCTCATCACCGTCCCACATTCCCCTCTTTCCCAGATCCCTCCCTCTGGCTTTGCATGTCACACCTCTTCTTGTCTGACACTTGTCTCCTCTTCACCTCTAGCCTTTGTCACTACTCTCCTATCTGCTCATTGGCCCCCATCTCTTTCCAGCTTTCTCCCAACTCCATCAGTCTGAAGAAAGGTCCTGATCTGAAACATCTGTCCATTCCTTTGCAATCGGGCAGATGGTGCCTGACCCACTGAGTACCTCCAGCACTGTTTCTGACCTAGTTATTCCTTGGTTCAAGTTATCTGAGGGGAAAGTGAGTTTAATAGTCATGGCTCTTGAGTCTTATTACAATTTACTAATCCTGCCCCTTCCATTCGCCCAACTGTAGTTCTTTAGAGTTGGTCTAAATGTATATTTGGTTTGGCGAGTGTCTGCGTTGCTGCAATCTGTTTGCTCTGAATAATTTGTGTTTGTTTCCACCCAGGATCTCCAAGGACTGGAACTGTGCTGCTGGAAGTGTCTACTGGGGTTAGACTGTCTCTTCCCGTTCTGCCAAATGTTGGCGTAATCGCTGGATTGTGCAGACTCGGTGGGCCAGACGGCCGGTTTCCACAATATCTCTAATTATTTTTTATTCGCGGTTCTTTCAATTCGGGGCACTGGAATCTTGAGCATAAACAAGAATGACAACGCCATTTCCTGACCTCGAATGCTCTTAGTATATTCTATGTATAATTGGATATGTCTTGCTATACACAGGCGTTCGTCATATGGATATGTCATAAATTCAATCACTTGACCCGATGAACCTGGTCTGTTTTATTTTATTAAATCATGTATGACAAACACCAGTTTCTCGGGTGAGATGATCAAGCATTCCAGGCTCGGTTTGTTTAATGACCGGACTCGTTGTGCAGTATCTAACGCCATGAGCATAACCATCTTCATGGTCAGTTTCTGAAGTGATAATGCTGTTATGGGCGACCAGCTCCTCAGCGTGTTTAGAACGACACCCACCTCCCAGATTTTGGAGTACCTGGTTTTAGGGCGATTTGCATTGAATATGCACCTCATAAGTTTTGTTACCAGGGGGTGCGTTCCCACCGTGTGCCGCTCCGTTCCTTGTGATAGGTAATTGGAGAGTGCACTTCTGGCACTATTGATGGCACTGTAGCCCAATCGATTATCATAATGGAGGCTTGTTAAAAATTCCAATACGGCCGGAATGTTCTTGGCCCTTTGGTCGAGGTTGTTGTCAAAGCAGTATATGCCCCATTTCTTGATGTGTCCAAGGTACTGCTTCCGTGTTTACAGTCTTTGTGCAGATGAGATGAGATTCATCGTCCTGTCTGACAGCCCCATGCTGTGTAGTGGGTCTTTCAGACTCTACAAATCAACAAATCCCTAGTCTTATGGCATGGGTGACTGCCCCCAGTCACTGGATGAATTAATAAATTTGGGCTATGTCCAATAAGGGAACATGGTTCTAACACCATCCCCTGTATGACCGAATACCACGGTTGAGTAGGCCAATCGGGTACTATGAGAATCCCAGATGCGGAGTTTTGTTGAATTTTCCTTAGTACCCGATTGATGAGGCAGAACGGGGGAAATGCATAAAAAAGCCATTTCCCCCAATGCAGAGAGAAAGCATCTGTAGCTTCTGCCCCAGGGTCTGGTTCCCAGGACACATACCTTGGTAATTGGTGATTCAACTTGGATGCAAAAAGATCAATATCTGGTCTACCATATTTTGCTGTAATTTCAGCAAATATATTTTTATTTAACACCCATTCCGTGTTTTTGTTAAATTTGCGTGACCTGGTGTCTGCCACTGAATTTAGCTTACCTGGTAGGTATGTTGCCGATATCCAAATGTTTCTTTGGATACACCATTGCCAAATTAAATTTGCCAATTGATCACAAGATGTCGATATATTTCCACCCATGTGATTAATATATGCCACCGCGGTGGTATTATCAATTTGTAATCGTACATGCTGGTGCTTAATTGCTGAGCAATATGACTTAAGGCCATAAAATGCCCCTAACATCTCTAGGTAATTAATACCACGTGTGTTAAGTAATACTGCCTCTTCTTCCTTCCACCTCCCTCCACAACTGGAAACAGAGTTAGTGGCTCCCCAACCAATGGCGCTGGCATCTGTTTGTAATACCATAGACGGGTTGTCAATAATGATGGGGTTGGAGCAATACCTAATGTTATGTACCCACCACTGTAGTTCAATTATAGCTTCCGTAGGCAGCTCCATAGGTCTATCAAAATTACCCTTGTTAAATTTGAGTGCTCTAATTTTGGCTCTTTGCAAATTTTGATAATGTAATGGCCCAAATTGTGTGGCCGGGAATGTGGCCACAATCTTCCCAATTATCCGGGCTACCCGCCTAATGGAGGGTCTGTTGGTGTTAAGAAGCTCGCTGCAATCCTCCTGTAGGGCTGCGGCTTTATCTATTGGTAAAGTTATTGACATATTGACCGTGTTAATGGTGAATCCTAAATAATCCATATTAGTTGCTGGTATCAATTTACACTTAACTGGATGGATGATAAACCCTAGTTGTTCAAACAATTGTTTTGTGGCGAGTACTGTTTGATGTGCCAATTCATAAGTTGTGCCAACAATAAAGATGTCATCTAAATATGCCATCACCCTATGGCTTTGTTTACGTAACAATGCCAAAGCTGGTTTCAGAATTTTAGTAAATAATCTGGGGGCTGATGTTAGCCCATTTGGTAAGACTCTATATTGCCAAAGTTCCCCCATCCAGTTAAATTTCAAATACCGCCTGTGATCCCCTCTGATGGGTACTGTATAGTATGCATCTTTTAAGTCAATGCTTGCCATATAGAACCCAGCTGACACTAATTCTTTAGCAGTAATAAAAGTATCCATCTTAAAATGAACATATTGAACGAATGTGTTTAGGGTTGAAAGGTCAATGATAATCCTGCAACCCCCATCTTTTTTATTTTTAATAAATATGTTTGATACAAATTCTAATTTTTCATGAATAGTATGTTCAATCACACCTTTTGTATATAATTTTTGTAGCTCCATGTGGGCTTTAGATTGTTCGGTTTTTGTAAGGACAAAATGCCTTTCTGGTGTATGTTGTACTGGGGGGTTATTGGGATAAGTAAATTCTATCAGATAACCCTGAATACTGCTTAGAATATACGAGTCTGTAGTGATTTTACACCATTCATAACTGTAGTATTGCAACCTCCCCCCCCCCCCACCGTCGTGGGTCCCTTTTTTACAGAAGAACCACACCCACCTACCTCCATGGTTACTGGTGGTTGTGTTATTTCCTTGGTTTTTTGAAAAAGGGGGGTTCTGGTTTGATATCTCGTGTTCGGGGTTGTGTGGGAGGTTGAGGCTTCCGCATCTTCCAGGGTGGCCGTCCCTGGCCATACCCTAAAAAAGGCTGCTGCGGGTTATATTGATTTCTGGCACTGCCACTGGTATGAGCCACATTTTTTGGTCTTGCATGTGGCTGGTACCGTGCTCCAAAATAAGCCTTTGCGCTGGCCTTGATGAGCCCCAGTGTCTTGGCTTCGTCATCCAGTTTTTTGACTTGTGCGCTCAAGTCTTGTCCAAACAAAAGGGTTGAGGTATTTGCGGTTCTTTGTTTACAAATGGTAGCATATTTGGGGTCCAGTGCTGGCTGAATGGCAGCCTTCCGCATGTTGTTCAGCTCATATTGCACATTACAAAACAGAGCTAGTGCGTCTTGATGGTCTTTGGTTAGCTCTGTTTTGTCCAGGGTGCGGGTGTATGCTATGATCCCTGCCGTCAGCCCCTTTAAGGTTTTCTGGATCTTGAGGTCCTGGTTCCTGATGCTGCTCCCCATATCAGATTCAGATTCAGATTCAGATTCAATTTAATTGTCATTGTCAGTGTACAGTACAGAGACAACGAAATGCATTTAGCATCTCCCTTGAAGGGCGACATAGCAAACGATTTGAATAAATAATAAAAAGTTGTTGCAGCCGCAGGAACCGAAGTCCAGAAGTTCCTGTCGGCTGTACGATATGAACACAAGACTGCTCCGAGTGAGCAGCCTTGAAGCAGGTAAGGGGATCGTCGCTATTTTTCCCATTCTAGGGAGACACAGGGCGTCGCGGTGTGCCCGCGCCGCCGCCATTTTGAATATGCTACCAAATGCATTGGTTTACACTGGGCACCTGTAATGCCTCACAGTTGCCAGGTGGCAGATGTCTGGCCAGTGTCTCTGTAAATATTTGTTGTTGGAGTTTATGGCCAGACATATAGTTAATACTAGCTGCCATCCTGGGATCCAAGTCTGCCCCTGTTTGACTTGGTTTAAAGTAATCAGCCACCATTTCCAGCGGTGTATCTTTCCCTGCTGTTTTAGGATCATGGGACGCTGTATTACCAGGCTCTGGCCCATCAGGGTCCTGCCCACTCTCCTCCGAAGAGTCTGAGATTTGAGGGGGTCCCTCACGGGGTACCCATATGGGGCTTGCCTGCCCACTGCGGCTAGTCTCCACATTCATGGGACTGCCACTGTGAAGGAGCTCCTCGAGCAGCTCCTTTAAACGTATTTGTGCTGAGCTGCACTTGCCATTTTTGGCTGCCCCCAATCCTGCAGCCTTTCAGCAGTGTGCTGCTCTTTGCTGTATCCCCGCTGTTCCCGTCCCCGGTACTCACGGGTGCTGGTTTGCGGGCTTTCCTCATCCCCCCGCTGGCCATACCGGTCCTGACTGTAGGTCCACGTCTGTTCCCGGTCAGCTGTTTCTCCTGGCTGCTCCGTATGCAGCCATTCATAGCGGGTTTGCTTCGTCTCCCGCTCTCGCTCAGCCCTGGTCCGATGTTGATACGGGCTGGTCGCCCGCTGCTGCTCCAAGTCGGGCTCTTCTATGTGGTGCGTTTTACGTTGAACTCTTCCTCCCGCACGGGAAGTAAATTTCGTCGGTGCCAGAATGCTTTCTGGCACAGCTGGTTCCTCTGCCGAGGTATCTAGAGCCGGCGGCTGCTGTCTCTGCCCTTCATCCGTGTTCTCAACACGTTTCTCGGCAGCTTTTTAGCGGGCCACTTTCTCTTTACTCTATCCATTTTCCGGTTGAATAAAAATGTAGAGTGCCTTACCTGCCTTTTGCTGGCCATTTTGTATTCTCCCATTACTGGGGGACGTCCTCTCACTCCTGTTGACTCGTGCAATGCGTGTAGCGATATGACACGCATGCGTTGGAAGCGGGGTTCTTCATGTAGTCACTCGCGTGACTCCGAAGTAAAATAACTTTAGTATGCTGACATATAAAATGAGTACATTGTTTCAAACACTGTGAATGGGAGAGCATGCTCAACTTATGTCATTCATTTGAACTGCAGACGGCAAAAATAGACACAGAACATTGGAGTAAATCAGCGGGTCAGGCTGCATCTTGACCCAAAACGTCACCTATCCATGTTCTCCACAGATGCTGCCTGACCGGCTGAGTTACTCCAGCACTCTGTGTCTTTGTTAAACTTATGATTGGGCATTTTTAAGCAGAATATGCAGTTTAGTACAGGTGCTCCATCTACTGGACATCATGTGTTCAGCTGTTTACATGTGACTAATAATCAGGTAAAATTATTGAAACCAACCTTTTGATATTTAGTATTTTTGCTGATTCAAGGGGTCCATCGCAGGCAGGTGAGGTCCGCATCATACATCTGATAACAGATCTAATTATTTGTTTCATCAATAGTTATCAAGAGAGAGTAATGGGCAACTTTTGCCCACTTAGGCAACTTTTTAGGTGACTGCAGGAGACTATGCAGAATGTCCCAGTGGGCCGCCAGGAGGTCGAAGGTCGTCGTAAGTTGTGGCCGGTGCTGACCGGTGAATTTCATTGGCGCTTCGGGGGAGAAAAACGTGAGCAGTAGCTTTCAGAACCAACGGACCGGTAATGTTAATGTCCGGCGAGCTTCACAGCCGTGTATCTCTGGCTTCTTAAGTTGTCTCCGCTCCTTCTCACCCCTTCTCCCCCTCCCCCCCCCTTCTACTCCCTCTCCCCAAGGACGTACGTGACCCTCCCGTAAACTGTGCTTTCACTGCCTTAATTACAGCGCCAACCTCATATGACTAGACCACACAGAGTGTGTCCGCTTCATCCATTCATTGAAACATAGACAATAGGTGCAGGAGGAGACCATTCGGCCCTTCGAGCCAGCACCGCCATTTATTGCGATCATGGCTGATCGTCCCCAATCAATAACCCGTGCCTGCCTTCTCCCCATATCCCTTGACTCCACTAGCCCCTAGAGATCGATCTAACTCTCTCTTAAATCCATCCAGTGACTTGGCCTCCACTGCCCTCTGCGGCAGGGAATTCCATAAATTCACAACTCTCTGGGTGAAAAGGTTTTTTCTCACCTCAGTCTTAAATGGCCTCCCCTTTATTCTAAGACTGTGGCCCCTGGTTCTGGACTTGCCCAACATTGGGAACATTTTTCCTGCATCTAGCTTGTCCAGTCCTTCCTGTTCATCGCGGTGTGTGTCTGTATCACATGGGCGTTGCATCGTGTCAATTTCACTCAGACAGCGCATCCCCCCCCCCCCCCCCTGTTGCTGCCTGTGTCTGTGTGTGTGTGTGGCCCGTGTGTGTGTGTGTGTCTCTGTGTGTGTGTATGTGTGTGTGTGTGTGTGTGTGTGTGTGTGTCTGTGTCTGTGTGTGTGTCTGTGTGTGTGTGTGTGTGTGTGTGTTCCACTCTGACAGCTCTTGGGGCTAAGGGAATCTAGGGATATGATTTTCTACTTGACCTATTTTCTATGCAACACACAAGTTGCTGAGTTTCCATACAGAGGCCACACATCATCTCACACAACTGGTAAAGGTTCAGGTCGTGACTGCCAATGTGCCGGTGATAGAAACATAGAACATAGGTGCAAGAGTAGGCCATTCGGCCCTTTGAGCCAGCACCGCCATTCAATATGATCACGGCTGATCATTCACAATCAGTACCCCGTTCCTGTTTTTCCCCATATCCCTTGATTCCGTTAGCACTAAAAGCTAACTCTCTCTTGAAAACATCCAGTGAATCGGCCTCCACTGCCTTCTGTGGCAGAGAATTCCACAGATTCACAACTCTCTGGGTGAAAAGGTTTTTCCTCATCTCAGTCCTAAAGGACCTACCCCTTATTCTTAAACTGTGCGACCCCTGGTTCTGGACTCCCCCAACATCGGGAACATTGTTCCTGCATCTAGCCTGTCCAATCCTTTTAAGAATTGTACATGTTTCTTGCCCAACGCTGCTTGCTCGGTTATCTCCAGTGATGGGGTTGTCACTAGAGAATAACCGCTGACATGTCTGTACTAGTTGAAGGCCATCAGTACCGACTCCTAATGAATCTGCCTCAGTAAATAACTAAAGCCTTTCAGCCGAAAGTGCGCAGAGAAGGTTTACGAGGATGTTGCCAGGACTAGAGGGTGTGTGCTACAGGGAGAGGTTGAGTAGGCTGGGTCTCTATTCCATGGAGCGCAGGAGGATGAGGGGAGATCTTATAGAGGTGTATAAAATCATGAGGGGAATAGATCGTGTAGATCAGTGGTTCCCAACCTTTTTTTGGCAATGCCCCACCTAATCACCTCTAAAATCCTGATGCCTCCCCCCCCCCCCCCCCTTGCTTTCCTTTGAGAGAAAACGGAGGAAATAGATATTATAAGGGTAACTTAGCAAAAGCTCTTTGAATCGCATTTCTAAATCCAATTCAATAAATAAGCTTCTCCCATGACCACACACGCTTCGTGCGACGTGCATGAAGAGCGATGACGCGGTGATTATGTAATAACTACACAATAAAGACCTTTTTTACCCAAAAAATTATTTACTCAAAATAACATCTGAAACATAAACTACATATGTTTACCTGATGGAAAATCCAAAAAAAATAAAAATCGAAAATTTGGACCCAGACCTCCTCAGTCGCGCTCAATTGCCCCCCTTAAAAATCAAACTGCCCCCCTGTGGGGCGTACGCCCCACGTTGGGAACCACTGGTGTAGATGCACAGAGTCTGTTGCCCAGAGTGGGGGAATCGAGGACCAGAGGACATAGGTTCAAGGTGAAGGGGAAAAGATTTAATAGGAATATGAGGGGTAACTTTTTCACAGGGTGGTGGGTGAATGGAACAAGCTGCCAGAGGAGGTAGTTGAGGCTGGGACTATCGCAATGTTTAAGAAACATTTAGACTTGTACGTGGATAGGACAGGTTTGGAGGGATATGGACCAAACGCAGGCAGGTGGGGGTAGTGTAGACTAGGCCGGGACTATTGCAATGTTTAAGAAGAGGACTGGACTTTGCTGCCTTCCCTCACAGTGGGGACCGTTGTTGGGGGATATTTTTAAGTTTAATGTCAAATTCTTTAATGCAGTGTTTTATATTTATTGGTGTGCTGCAATGGCAACTCAAATTTCACTACACCAATTGGTGTATGTGACAATAAATGTCCTTTGTCCTTTGTTTAAGAAACATTTCGACAGGGACATGGATAGGACAGGTTTAGAGGGATATGGACCAAATGCAGGCAGGTAGGACTAGTGTAGATGGGGCACGTTGGTCGGTGTGGGTAAGTTGGGCCTTTGGGCCTGTTTCTGCACTGTATCACTCAAAAGGGGACCATGCAGGGACGGGATGTTCGGACCAACGGTGTATTATAATGTGTTAGATTGATTTAGAGATACAGGCGTTCGGCCCACTGAGTCCACGCCGACCATCAATCACCCAGTTCACACCAGTTCACACTTTCTCATCCACTCCCTCCACACTAGGGGGCAATTTACAGAGGGGCCGATTATCCTGTAAACCCACACGCCTTTGGTACGTGGGAGGAAACCGGAGCACCCGGTGAAAACCCACGCTGTTACAGGGAGAACGTGCAAACTCCACACACAGACAGCACCCGAGGTCAGGATTGAACCCGGGTCTCTGGCGCTAGGAGGCAGCAGCTCCACCCGCTGCGCCACCGTGCCGCCCATTGGTGAGGCTTTCCAAGATGGCGGTGGGCGGACGGAGGAGTGGATCGGTGCTGGAGCGGGGGCTATGGGATCATTCTCTGCACCCCCCCGGGTACGCTCTGGGGGTACAAAGGGCGGCTGCGTGTCGCTCCCCCTGGGGGCACGGAGTCCGAGAGGGGGCCGCGGGAGGCCCTGCAGCAGCCTGGAGCTCCATTAGAGAGGGCGGCTGGAGGACAGCCTGGGGCTCCATTAGAGAGGGTGGCCGGAGGCCCTTCAGCAGCCTGGAGCTCCATTAGAGAGGGTCGCTGGAGGCTTTGCTGCAGCCTGGAGCTCCATTAGAGAGGGCGGCTGGAGGCCCAGCAGCAGCCTGGAGCTCCATTAGAGAGGGCCGCTGGAGGCCTTGCTGCAGCCTGGGCCTCGATTAGAAAGGGCTGCTGGAGGCCCTGCAGCAGCCTGGAGCTCAATTAGAGAGAGCGGCTGGAGGCCCTGCCGCAACCTGGGCCTCGATTGCACAACCCTAACTGGTTTGGGAGCAGCTCTGCCCAGGACAGGAAGGCTCTGCAGAGAGTAGGGCCAAACGCACTATGGGAACTACACTCGCCCCCCTGCAGGACCTGTACACCAGGAGGTGCAGATCCAGAGCCAGCAACATTATGGGGGACCCCTACCACCCCAGCAACGGACTGTTCCAGCTGCTACGGTCAGGCAAATGCCTCCGCTGTCATGCAGTGAAAACAGAGAGAATGAGACAGAGTTTCTTCCCACAGGCCATCAGGACTGTAAACTCTTACCTCACCAGGGACTCATTTACATTGTTCAACGAGGAACTGCAGATGCTGGAGGTAGACAAAAATGATACAAAGGTAGATAACAATCAGATGAAGAGCCTCGACCCGAAATGTTGCCTATTTCCTTCTCTCCATAGATGCTGCCTCACCCGCTGAGTTTCTCCAAGGACTAATTTACTGTTGTGATGTGTCTTTTTATTTTTCTAAAATGTAAAATGATCCCTGGGATGGCGGGACTGTCACATGAGGAAAGATTGAAAAGACTAGGCTTGTATTCACTGGAGTTTAGAAGGATGAGGGGTACTTAGAGAAACGTATAACATTATAAAAGGACTGGACAAGCTAGATGCAGGACAAATGTTCCCAATGTTGGGCGAGTCCAGAACCAGGGGCCACAGTCTTAGAATAAAGGGGAGTCCATTTAAGACTGAGGTGAGAAAAAATCTTTTTCACCCAGAGAGTTGTGAATTTGTGGAATTCCCTGCTGCAGGGGGCAGTGGAGGCCAAGTCACTGGATGGATTTAAGAGAGAGTTAGATAGAGTTCTAGGGGCTAGTGGAGTCAAGGGATATGGGGAGAAGGCACGCACGGGTTATTGATTGGGGATGATCACTGGCTCGAAGGGCCGAATGGCCTCCTCCTGCATCTATTTTCTATGTTTCTAAATACTGGTTCTGTTCTGTAGCTGTTTGCACAATCTGCAGGCATTGCCATTTTCATTTCACTGCACATCTTGTATGTGTGTATGGGACAAGTAAAGTTGACTTAACTTGACTTGATTGGTGTTCTATATCCCGCTGTATGTTTTGGCAGCCTCACAGCCTGAACTGCGGTGAAGGTGCTTCATTGGCAGGCCAGACGAGGGCAGTGTTGACATTCAGCGGCAGTAGAAAGTGGAAACATATTCAAGTTAGTTCCTGCTTCTCTTATTCCCAGCAGTGTTGAGTTCACCATAAAGGGCCTGACCCACTTGCCGATTTTTTTCGGCGACTTCCGGCACGATTAGCTGACGTATCAGGTCACCGACCAATACGCAGCGTGATGGCGTATTGACGAGCGATGTTTTCTCTGAACGGTTCGATTGTGTTGTCTTTCCTCTGACTGGTTAGCACCCAACAAAAGCTTTTCACTGTACCTCGGTACACGTGACAATAAACTAAACTGAACTGAGCATACTGATGTTTAAGAAGGAACTGCAGATGCTGGAAAATCGAAGGTACACAAAAAAGCTGGAGAAACTCAGCGGGTGCAGCAGCATCTATGGAGCGAAGGAAATAGGCAACGTTTCAGGCCGAAACCCTTCTTCAGACTGCTGGCCTTGCCGTGCCACCTGATTATTTTAAGTGTGAACGAGAAGTGTGAAGATGTTGGTGTGTACGTCTGACAGTGAGACGCACAGATTGGCCAAGAACAGTCACAAATAACAATCAGGAACAGAAACATTGATAGATTCACGTTGAATTTACCCCAAGGTTCACCTCGCCTGCACCATCCCATTGTTCCATTCCCTGCAATGAGCTTTCAGATGAAAGGTTCACCTTAAAATATAACATTTTACTTTTTAAATTTTTAAAACTTATCTTAAATATTTAATGATTTGTACAAGAGTCAGGAAGCCATGAAGTAACTTTATGAGACGCATGTGGAGTATTGCGTGCAGTTCTAGTCAACCCATTACAATAGATAATAGGAGTAGGCCCTTCGGCCCTTCGAGCCAGCACCGCCATTCAATAGACAATAGGTGCAGGAGTAGGCCATTCGACCCTTCGAGCCAGCGCCGCCATTCAATGTGATCATGGCTGATCATCCCCAATCAGTACCCCGTTCCTGCCTTCTCCCCATATCCCCTGACTCCGCTATCTTTAAGACCCCTATCTAGCTCTCTCTTGAAAGTATCCAGAGAACTTTGAGAGTATCTGAACTTCTGTTAATTGAGGAATACATTTAAAAGATATTTGGACAGGAACATGGATAGGGCAGGTTTAGAGGATGTGGGTTCCATGCAGGTAAATGGGACTGTGGATGGGTCGGCATGGGAGAGTCGGGCCGAAGGGCCTTTATCCGAGCTGTATGACTCGATGACTCACTGCATCTCAACTTATGACAATATAGAAGTTTTATATGGCCTTCATATTTTCCAGAAACAAACACAGGCTCCTGAAACAAACCAATCCAAATTCTATCTATTTGACGGAACACAGATGCTCTCAGCTGTCACAATAGATCAATGGGACTGAACTCCGCTTGGATCAATAGTCCTGCTCTACGCTTTCCAGCCCAGTAGCTTAACTGGAATGTCATCGCACAGAACACAAAGTATTTTAGAAAAGGTCACATGAAAAGTCACCCCATTGCACTGATGTTTCCACTAGTGGGAGAGTCTAGGACTAGAGGTCACAGCCTCAGAATTAAAGGACGTCCTTTAAGGAAGGAGATGAGGAGGAATTTCTTTAGGGTGGTGAATCTGTGGAATTCTTTGCCACAGAAGGCTGTGGAGGCCGTTGATTGATAGTGTTAGACAATAGACAAAAGGTGCAGGAGTAGGCCATTCGGCCCTTCGAGCCAGCACCGCCATTCAATATGACCATGGCTGATCATCCAACTCAGTATCCCGTACCTGCCTTCTCTCCATACCCCCTGATCCCTTTAGCCGCAAGGGCCACATCTAACTCCCTCTTAAATATAGCCAACGAACTGGCCTCAGCTACCTTCTGTGGCAGAGAATTCCACAGATTCACCACTGATTCTGACATATCACCTGACTCTGCTTTCTTTAAGACCCCTATCTAGCTCTCTCTTGAAAGCATCCAGAGAACCGGCCTCCACCTCCCTCTGAGGCAGAGAATTCCACAGACTCACAACTCTCTGTGTGAAAAAGTGTTTCCTCATCTCCGTTGTAAATGGCTTACTCCTTATTCTTAAACTGTGTGTGGCCCCTGGTTCTGGACTCCCCCAACATCGGGAAGAATCAAGAGTTATGGGGAGAAGGCAGGAGAATGGGGTTAGGAGGGAGAGATAGATCAGCCACGATTGAAAGGCAGAGTAGACTGGATGGGCCGAATGGCCTGATGCTGCTCCTATGATGTATGAACTCTATAATCCTCAGTTTTAGATGCCCTCGTGATACTGTCCATGAATAAAAATGTGTTTTGTTTTTAAGCATTACTAAAAATAACTCAATATTACAAGTGCTTGGATTGATAACGAAAGTGATTCAGAATGGGATGGTTCAGAGAGCAAAGGACTAGAGGGCATTGCTTTTACTAATCACATTGTTTGTGTACTGATCAAAATGAAGTAAAATAATCTGTGTACAAACAAGGAATCCAAACCTTGTTTATGCTAGACAAAAATGCTGGAGAAACTCAGCGGGTCAGGCATCATCCCACCTTTAGGCAGCGGGCAAAATCATTTAAGGGTAGGAGGAAATATAACATACTAGCTAAGAGCTATGCACCCTGAAAAAAGACCCAGAGTGCTGGAATAACTCAGCGGGTCAGGCAGCATCTGTGGAGAACATGGATAGGTGACGTTTCACAGAATGCTGGAGTAACTCAGCGGGTCAGGCAGCATCTGTGGAGAACATGGATAGGTGACGTTTCACGGAGTGCTGGAGTAACTCAGTGGGTCAGGCAGCATCTGTGGAGAACATGGATAGGTGACGTTTCACAGAGTGCTGGAGTAACTCAGCAGGTCAGGCAGCATCTGTGGAGAACATGGATAGGTGACGTTTCACAGAGTACTGGAGTAACTCAGCGGGTCAAGCAGCATCTGTGGAGAACATGGATAGGTGACGTTTCACAGAATGCTGGAGTAACTCAGCGGGTCAGGCAGCATCTCTGGAACAATGTTTAGTGCAAGGTAAAGCCAGCAAAGTCTGATCTAGGGTACACAAAAGTGCTAGAGAAACTCAGCGGGTGCAGCAGCATCTATAGAGCGAAGGAAATAGGCAACGTTTCGGGCCGAAATCTGAAGAAGGGTTTCAGCCCGAAACGTTGTCTATTTCCTTCGCTCCATAGATGCTGCTGCACCCACTGAGTTTCTCCAGCATTTTAGTCTACCTTCGATTTTCCAGCATCTGCAGTTCCTTCTTGAACCCAAAGTCTGATCTAAGATAGTCCGAGGGTCACCAAAGTGGTAGATAATAGTTCAGCACTGCCCTCTAGTTGGGAGTGGATGAGAAAGTGAACTAGTGGGCGCGGATGATTGCTGGTCGGTGCGGACTCAATGGGCCGAAGGGCCATTTTCCATGCTGTCTCTCTAAACTAATGTAAACTAAAAGCTGATGTGTTAATGAGAAGTTGTCCATTAGAGGTGCAAGATGCAAAATTAAAAGCTTTATTCCCTTGACTGTGATTTGCTATTCACATCAGCCTGAATTTACTAAGTAGTTTTCTCATTTGATTATCCCTCATTTCTAGAAAATATATTCCTCAATTGCCCGCAGTTCCCGGGTGACGCAAGTCTTTCTGCCTTTCTGCAGTAAATGTTTCCCAGAAATTAATTAGGGCACATCGCTGCTTTCTTTAAAACCACTCAGCAAAAGCATGCGCTGTGAATCGCTGAATGCAGCCTCTGATTGCAATCACGCCACATAGCCACTTCACTTCCTAATTGAGGCTGAGAAAAATGTACATCTTTCTGTTGACTTTTTAGATGCCGGTCCCAGAATATAATGTGTTATGCCCCTGTCCCACTTAGGAAACCTGAACGGAAACCTCTGGAGACTTTGTGCCCCACCCAAGGTTTCCGTGTGGTTCCCGTTGGGTTTTTGTCAGTCTCCCTACCTGTTTCCACTACCTGCAACCTCCAGCAACCTCCGGGAACCACACGGAAACCTTGGGAGGGGCGCAAAGTCTCCAGAGGTTTCCGTTCAGGTTTCCTAAGTGGGACAGGGGCATCACATTTCATCCTACACGCCGCGAGAACGACTGTGGATTGCTTTCGAGCATCATACACAGGTACATGCCTCACCTGGATTCAATAGGTTTAGAGAGATACAGCGCGGAAACCGGCCCTTCGGCCCACCGAGTCCGCACTGACCAGTGATCCCTGCACTTTGACACTATCCCACTCACACTAGGTCTCAAGGCTATATGTGATAGAAGCAGAATTAGGCCATTCGGCCCATCAAGTCTACTCCGCCATTCAATCATGGCTGATTTATCTCTCCCTCCTAACCCCATTCTCCTGCCTTCTCCCCATAACCCCTGACACCCGTACAAATCAAGAATCTATCTATCTCTGCCTTAAACATATCCACTGACTTGTGGCCTCCACAGATTCACCACCCTCTGACTAAAGAAATTCTTCCTCATCTCCTTCCTAAAAGAACGTCCTTTAATTCTGAGGCTGTGACCTCTGGTTCTGGACTCTCGCACTAGTTGAAACATCCTCTCCACGTCCACTCTATCCAAGCCTTTCACTATTCTGTACGTTTCAATGAGCCCCCCCCCTCATTCTTCTAAACTCCAGCGAGTACAGGCCCAGTGCCGACAAACGCTCATCATATGTTAACCCACTCATTCCTGGGATCATTCTAGGACAATTTACAATTTATACCGAAGCCAATTAACCTACAAACCTGCACGTCTTTGGAGTGTGGGAGGAAACCGGAGCACTCGGAGAAAACCCACGCAGGTCACGGGGAGAACGTACAAATTCCAGACAGACAGCACCCGTAGTCGGGATCGAACCTGGGACTCTGGCGCCTTGAGTCAGCAACTCTATCGCTGCGCCACCGTGCCACTGATGGACAATGGACAACTGATGGAGTGGGGGGGGGGGGAAGAAAGTGGGCAAACAGAGGTGGAGGCAGTGCAGCTGGGATATGTTGGCCGGTGTGGGCAAGTTGGGCCGAAGGGCTTGTTTCCACACTATCACTCTATGACTCTACGATAAGGGTCCCACCCCAAAACATCACCTATCCATGTTCCCCACAGATGCTGCCTGACCCGCTGAGTTACTCCAGCACTCTGTGAAACGTCACCTATCCATGTTCTCCACAGATGCTGCCTGACCCGCTGAGTTACTAAAGCACTCTATGTCTTTCCAAAGCTATCTTGTTCTAAAAAGTCCAGTAATTGATCAGAAACTCAGACGTCATCCTATAGAGCCCGCTATTTAAGCAGCTGGAACAGCTGGATTTTTGTCTGGGACACAGATCCTTCCTTGGTAGAGCTGCTGTTTGCTTTTCCATGACACAGCTCAGAAAAAACTCTATTTCCAATTAATTAAAAATAAGATCTGCTTTGCAGGGGGTGATGTAGACCAGGGCTGCAAAACATCTGCTGCTCATCACATACTGGCCAGTCCTGCACTGTAGATAGACACAGACTTTAGAAGACATATAGACGAGTTGAAAAAATTGTCACGGTCGTAATGACTCACCAAAGTAAAAGACCTCCTGCGACTATGTCTACAACCTCCTACAACGAGCATCACAACCTACTACGACCTACCTACGAGTAAAAAGGATCGATTTTTTCCATGCCGACCTTTTTTTACTCGTGGACAATTTTTTTATCAGGTTGGAAAAAACGCCACGACCTACTTGAGGCCACGAGTATGCGGAGACCACTCACGAGCATGAGGAAGAGTTACGAAGACCTCCTAAGACCTCGTGTCGACCATGCTGTGAGTATGAGTCAAGGGCAAACTCGGCAGAGGTCGCCAATTAGGTCGTACAAGTGGGACAGGGGCTTAAGTGTATAATGGTAGTTTAGATACCACATTCACAGTGGTTTTCTCAGTTGCGTGCTTATCCGTGTGTTGAAGCACAAGTATATGAGTATAGAAGCTGGCAGGTCAGGTCACAGGTGTATAAGATGTTGGTGAGGCCTCATTTAGAGTATTGCGTTCAGTTCTGAGAACCATCCCACCATGACGGAATCAGGGGATACGGGGAGAAGGCAGGAACAGGGTACTGATTTTGGATGATCAGCCATGATCACATTGAATGGCGGTGCTGGCTCGAAGGGCCGAATGGCCTACACCTGCTATTTTCTATGTTTCTATTTTGGAAAGGTTACATAGAAGACTTTGAAACATAGAAACAGTGAAAGTAGGTGCAGGAGGAGGCCATTCGGACCTTTGAGCCTGCACCGCCATTCATTGTGATCATGGCTGATCGTCCCCTATCAATAACCCGTGCCTGCCTTCTCCCCATATCCCTTGATTCCGCTAGCCCCAATCTATAAGAGCTCAATCTAACTCTCTCTTAAATTCATCCAGTGAATTGGCCTCCACTGCCTTCTGTGGCAGAGAATTCAACAGATTCACAACTCTCTGGGTGAAAATGTTTTTTCTCATCTCAGTCTTAAATGGCCTCCCCTTTATTCTTAGACTGTGGCCCCTGGTTCTGGACTCGCCCAACATTGGGAACATTTTTCCTGCATCTAGCTTGTCCTGTCCTTTTATAATTTTATATGTTTCTATGAGACCTGCCCCCTCATCCTTCTAAACTCCAGTGAATACAAGCCTAATCTTTTCAATCTTTCCTCATATGACAGTCCTGCCGTCCCAGGGATCAATCTCGTGAACCTACGCTGCACTGCCTCAATCACAAGGATGTCCTTCCTCAAATTAGGAGACCAAAACTGCACACAATACTCCACACAATACATTTACGAGGATGTTGCCAGGATTTGAGGGTGTGGGCTACAGGGAGAGGTTGAGTAGGCCGGGTCTCTATTCCCTGGAGTGCAGGAGGATGAGGGGTGATCTTATAGAGGTGTACAAAATGATGTGAAGAATAGATCGGGTAGATGCACAGACTCTCTTGCCCAGAGTAGGGGAATCGAGGGTAACTGAGAGTCCCTACGCACACTTGGGGACAATTTTACATTTATACAGAAGCCAATTAATCTACAAACCTGCACGTCTTTGGAGTGTGGGAAGAAACCGGAGCACCCGGAGAAAACCCACGCAGGTCAACAGACAATAGACAATAGGTGCAGGAGTAGGCCATTCGGCCCTTCGACCCAGCACCGCCATTCAATGTGATCATCGCTGATGATCCCCAATTAGTACCCCGTTCCTGCCTTCTCCCCATATCCCCTGACTACAATATCTTTAAGAGCCCTATCTAGCTCTCTCTTGAAAGCATCCAGAGAACCGGCCTCCACCGCCCTCTGAGGCAGAGAATTCCACAGACTCACAACTCTCTAGGTGAAAAAGTGTTTCCTCATCTGCGTTCTAAATGGCTTACCCCTTATTCTTAAACTGTGTGGCCCCTGGTTCTGGACTCCCCCAACATCGGGAACATGTTTCCTGCCTTTAGCGTGTCCAAACCCTTAATAATCCTATATGTTTCAATGAGATATCCTCTAATCCTTCTAAACTCCAGAGTGTACAAGCCCAGCTGCTCCATTCTCTCAGCATATGTCAGTCCCGGCACCCCGGGAATTAACCTTGTAACCAAGCCCTTAATAATCTTATATGTTTCACGGGGAGAACGTACAGACAGCACCCGTAGTCGGGATGGAACCCGGGTCTCTCTGGCGCCGTGAGGCAGCAACTCTACCGCTGCGCCACCGTGCCGCATAATAGCTTTGATAGATGTGAGCTGAAGCTGATCCAAGGCCTGCCCATCGTTCTCCCACCCGCTCCCTCGCTCCACAATTACAATTGTTCCGTTGACGGGCAGCAAGGAGAGACAAGTTGTAATTTGAATCCCCGTGTGTAGCCCTGCTCTCCTCTCACACACTTGGTTCACGGCTCCAAGAAGTTGTCAAGCAGACGTTCCTTTCAGTAAACGCTTGGAAGCGGCGTAAGAGAGGAGCGCGTACATGTTGGTGTCTGTGGCAGACATCCCTGCCCACAGGCATGGGAACAACACAGGGGGAGACGGGACACAATGCACACAATGCAAACCAAATCACTGGGTACGTTGACACGTATAATTGCCCAATCCCCTTCCTTTCCTTTCCCTTTTCATCCATATCTATTCCTTTGTTCTAAACATTTCTAAAGGCAGCTTCAGACACGACCTTAAACACAGAATGGGTTTGTACGCAGGGCTCAGCATTGTTCCCAGTGAATTTTTCTTCAATGAGAAGCATAAAGTCACTTGCGGGGCCTTTATTTCCTCTCCATGGAGAGTAAACATAGAAGCATAGAAATTAGGTGCAGGAGTAGGCCATTTGGCCCTTCGAGCCTGCACCGCCATTCAATATGATCATGGCTGATCATCCAACTCAGTATCCCGTACCTGCCTTCTCTCCATACCCCCTGATCCCCTTAGCCACAAGGGCCACATCTAACTCCCTCTTAAATATAGCCAACGAACTGGCCTCAACTACCTTCTGTGGCAGAGAGTTCCAGAGATTCACCACTCTCTGTGTGAAAAAAGTTCTTCTCATCTCGGTTTTAAAGGATTTCCCCCTTATCCTTAAGCTGTGACCCCTTGTCCTGGACTTCCCTAACATCGGGAGCAATCTTCCTGCATCTAGCCTGTCCAACCCCTTAAGAATTTTGTAAGTGTAAGAGTAAAAGGGAATGGCACGGTGGTGCACCGGTAGAGCTGCTGCCCTACAGCGCCAGAGACCCGGGTTCTCCGGTTACAATAGACAATAGGTGCAGGAGTAGGCCATTCGGCCCTTCGAGCCAGCACCGCCATTCAATATGATCATGGCTGATCATCCACAATCAGTACCCCGTTCCTGCCTTCTCCCCATATCCACTGACTCCGCTATCTTTAAGAGCCCTACCTAGCTCTCTCTTGAAAGCATCCAGAGAACCGGCCTCCACCGTCCTCTGAGGCAGAGAATTCCACAGACTCACCACTATCTGCGAGAAAAAGTTCCTTGTCTCCGTTCTAAATGGCCACAGAATAAGGGGTAAGCCATTTAGAACGGAGACTAGGAAACACTTTTTCACACAGAGAGTTGTGAGTCTGTGGAATTCTCTGCCTCAGAGGGTGGTGGAGACCGGTTCTCTGAATACTTTCAAGAGAGAGCTAGATTGGGCTCTTAAAAATAGTGGAGTCAGGGGATATGGGGAGAAGGCAGGAACGGGGTACTGATTGGGGATGATCAGCCATGATCACATTGAATGGCGGTGCTGGCTCGAAGGGCCGAATGGCCTACTCCTGCATCTATCTATCTATCTATCTATCTATCTATCTATCTATCTATCTATCTATCTATCTCTCTCTCATTCTAAAACTCTGATCTTGTTATCTTCCGGTTTGGCGGCCTTGCTATTTGCGCAAAAACGGTTCGCAAGAGCGCTACTTTTTCGCCAGTTCACTCACCGTTTCCTTCCGATCAGTTGAATGTTGTAAATGTTAGCGAGGTTTAAAAATCTTAAAAACCGTGCGTGCGCAGATCGATCTCCACTCCTGCCAGTCAGCGCCGCGCGGATTAGTCTCTTCCCGTCACTCCCCGGGACGGCCCTCCCCTTCCTGCGCCATCGTGTCTTTACTGGAGCTGAGGATGGCCGGCGGAGGTTTCCAACTCCCTGCCCAGTCCATCACACACATCACACTCCCTACCACTGTAGATGTAGCCCAGTCCATCACACACACCACACTCCCTACCACTGTAGATGTAGCCCAGTCCATCACACACACCACACTCCCCCCCATTGTAGATGTAGCCCAGTCCATCACACACACCACACTCCCCACCACTGTAGATGTAGCCCAGTCCATCACACACACCACATTCCCCACCATTGTAGATGTAGCCCAGTCCATCACACACACCACATTCCCCACCATTGTAGATGTAGCCCAGTCCCACACACACCACACTCCCCAGATTTGTAGATGTAGCCCAGTCCCACACACACACACACCCCACCATTGTAGATGTAGCCCAGTCCCACACACACCACACTCCCCACCATTGTAGATGTAGCCCAGGCCCACACACACCCAGTCCATTGTACACACACACACACACACTACCCACCATTGTAGATGTAGCCCAGTCCCACACACACACCACACTCCCCACCATTGTAGATGTAGCCCAGTCCATCACACACACCACACTCCCCACCATTGTAGATGTAGCCCAGTCCCACACACACACCACACTCCCCACCATTGTAGATGTAGCCCAGTCCCACACACACCACACTCCCCACCACTGTAGATGTAGCCCAGTCCCACACACACCACACTCCCCACCATTGTAGATCTAGCCCAGTCCATCCCACACACACCACACTCCCCACCATTGTAGATGTAGCCCAGTCCATCACACACACCACACTCCCCACCATTGTAGATGTAGCCCAGTCCATCACACACACACCACACTCCCCACCAGCCCAGCCCACCACACAAACCACACTCCCCACCTCTGTAGATGTAGCCCAGTCCCACACACACACCACACTCCCCACCATTGTAGATGTAGCCCAGTCCATCACACACACCACACTCCCCACCACTGTAGATGTAGCCCAGTCCATCACACACACCACACTCCCCACCATTGTAGATGTAGCCCAGTCCATCACACACACCACATTCCCCACCATTGTAGATGTAGCCCAGTCCCACACACACCACACTCCCCACCATTGTAGATGTAGCCCAGTCCCACACACACACCACACTCCCCACCATTGTAGATTTAGCACAGTCCCACACACACCACACCCACCATTGTAGATGTAGCCCAGTCCCACACACACCACACTCCCCACCATTGTAGATGTAGCCCAGTCCATCACACACACCACATTCCCCACCATTGTAGATGTAGCCCAGTCCCCCACACACACCACACCCACCATTGTAGATGTAGCCCAGTCCCACACACACCACACTCCCCACCATTGTAGATGTAGCCCAGTCCATCACACACCACAGCCACCATTGTAGATGTAGCCCAGTCCCACACACACACCACACTCCCCACCATTGTAGATGTAGCCCAGTCCCACACACACACCACACTCCCCACCATCGACTCCATCTACACTTCACGCTGCCTCGGGAAAGCAGCAGAGATAAACAGGTCTCTGGCGCTGTGGATGCAGCAACTCTACTGCTGCACCACCGCACCTGCCTGTATGTTTTATATTCTCTCTTGGATACTGTGCATTGACTGAGAATAGCAGAATGCTAAATCTGTGAAAAAGGCTCGGGACAATGAAGGGACAGAAACCCTGACGAATGTGAGGGATGTATCAAGGTCACCATTAACAGCTTGGATTTGTGCTGTCCACATTAGTCAGATATCTATTCTTGCATTTGAACAGCTCCCTGTTTCCCTTTCTTTGGATAAGAACTGAAGTGAAAAAATATTTATTTTTTTTCCTGAAAAGCTGAAGCTATCGTGGCCTCACCACCAGATTCTTTCCAAAGGACCTTATAAAAAGGACAATTAATTCTCAACATAGTTTCTCACAATAACACGATTTGGGGCTGCACAGCCTCAATAGACAATAGGTGCAGGAGTAGGCCATTCGGCCCTTCGAGCCAGCACTGCCATTCAATGTGATCATTGCTGATCATCCACAATCAGTTCCTGCCTTCTCCCCATATCACCTGACTCCGCTATCTTTAAGAGCCCTATCTAGCTCTCTCTTCAAGGCATCCAGAGAACCGGCCTCCACCGCCCTCTGAGGCAGAGAATTCCACAGACTTACCACTCTCTGTGTGAAAAAGTGTTTCCTCGTCTCCCTTCTAAATTCTTAAACTGTGGCCCCTGGTTCTGGACTCCCCCAACACCAGGAACATGTTTCCTGCCTCTAGCGTGTACAAACCCTTAACAATCTTATATGTCTCAATAAGATGCCCTCTCATCCTTCTAAACTGCATGGTATACAAGCCCAGCCGCTCCATTCTCTCAGCATATGACAGTCCCGCCATCCCGGGAATTAACCTTGAGTTAGCCTCACAGCACCAGAGACCCAGGTTTAATCCCGACTATGGGTGCTGTCTGTACGTAGTTTGTATGTTTTCCCCGTGACCTGTGTGGGTTTTCTCTGGGTGCTCCGGTTTCCTCCCACACTCCAAAGACGTGCAGGTTTGGAGGTTACTTAGCCTCTCTAAATTGTCCACAGTGTGTAGTATTGAACCAGTGTACAGGAGGATCGCTGGTCGGCGCGGACTCGGTGGGCCGAACGGCCTGTTTCCATGCTCTAATAGACAATAGACAATAGGTGCAGGAGTAGGGCATTTGGCCCTTCGAGCCAGCACCGCCATTATATGTGATCATGGCTGATCATCCCCAATCGGTACCCCGTTCCTGCCTTCTCCCCATATCCCCTGACTCCGCTATCCCTAAGAGCCCTATCTAACTCTCTCTTGAAAGCATCCAGAGAACCGGCCTCCACCACCCTCTGAAGCAGATATTTTCACACTCACAACTCTCTGTGTGACAAAGTTTTTCCTCATCCCCGTTCTAAATGGCTTACCCCTTATTCTTCAACTGTGGCCCCTGGTTCTGGACTCCCTCAACATCGGGAACATGTTTCCTGCCTCTAGCGTGTCCAAACCCTTAATAATCTTATATGTTTCAATGAGATATCCTCTCATCCTTCTAAACTCCAGAGTGTACAAGCCCAGGCGCTCCATTCTATCAACATATGACAGTCCCGCCATCCCGGGAATTAACCTTGTGAACCTACGCTGCACTCCCTCAACAGCACAAATGTCCTTCCTCAAATTAGGGGACCAAAACTGTACACAATACTCCAGGTGTGATCTCACTAGGGCCCTGTACAACTGCAGAAGGACCTCTTTGCTCCTGTACTCGACTCCTCTTGTTATGAAGGCCAGCATGCCATTGGCTTTCTTCACTGACTGCTGTACCGGCATGCCGAGTCAAAAGATAATCCTTTGGCCTTCTGAGCTCCAAGGAATATGTAAAGTCACCCTAACTAATTCCCTCTCATCTGCAACCCATGTCCTCCGGATCTTGCTTCTCCTACTCTGGGTAAAACAAGGAAAATGTTTTGTAATGTTTACCGATGTTGACAAGGTCTGAGTCATTGTGGATGTAATTAAGCAGTAACTATGCCATCACTGTCAAACCTTGCCTGTGTTTTCTAAATGTTCCTACTCCCCCATGCACCGCACACTGAGCCGAAAGCCCATGAGGCTTTAGCAAAGAAATACAGTTCAAAGGTTTGAAATCCATAACAAAACCAGCAACAAATCCAAAAAGTAACAGCCAAAGGCAGATTTAATCTAATTCCCCATCTAACGTCCACAGAATCTGAGTCTGAAGAATGGTCTCGACCCGAAATGTCCTTCTAGAAACATAGAAACATAGACAATCGGGGCAGGAGTAGTCCATTCGGCCCTTCGAGTCTGCACCGCCATTCAATATGATTATGGCTGATCATCCAACTCAGTATCCCTTCCCTGCCTTCTCTCCATACCCCCGATCCCTTTAGCCACAAGGGCCACATCTAACTCCCTCTTAAATATAGTCAATGAACTGGCCTCAACTACCTTTTGTGGCAGAGAATTCCACAGATTCACCACTCTCTGTGTAAAATATGTTTTTCTCATCTCGGTCCTAAAAGACTTCCCCCTTATCCTTAAACTGTGACCCCTTGTTCTGGACTTCCCCAACATCGGGAATAATCTTCCTGCATCTAGCCTGTCCAACCCTTTAAGAATTTTGTAAGTTTCTATAAGATCCCCCCTCAATCTTCTAAATTCCAGCGTGTACAAGCCGAATCTATCCAGTCTTTCTTCATATGAAAGTCCTGCCATCCTAGGAATCAGTTTGGTGAACCTTCTCTGTACTCCCTCTGCAATTGTACAGGGCCCTGGTGAGAACACACCTGGAGTATTGTGTGCAGTTTTGGTCCCCTAATTTGTGGAAGGACATTCTTGCTATTGAGGGAGTGCAGCGTAGGTTTACAAGGTTAATTACCGGGATGGCGGGACTGTCATATGCTGAGAGAATGGAGCAGCTGGGCTTGTATACTCTGGAGTTTAGAAGGATAAGAGGGCATCTCATTGAAACATATAAGATTATTAAGGGTTTGGGCACGCTAGAGGCAGGAAGCATGTTCCCGATGTTGGGGGAGTCCAGAACCAGGGGCCACACAGTTTAAGAATAAGGGGTAAGCCATTTAGAACAGAGACGAGGAAACACCTTTTCTCACAGAGAGTGGTGAGTCTGTGGAATTCTCTGCCTCAGAGGGCGGTGGAGGCCAGTTCTCTGGATACTTTCAAGAGAGAGCTATATAGGGCTCTTAATGATAGCAGAGTCAAGGGATATGGGGAGAAGGCAGGAACGGGGTACTGATTGGGGATGATCAGCCATGATCACATTGAATGGCGGTGCTGGCTCGAAGGGCCGAATGGCCGACTCCTGCACCTATTGTCTATTGTCTATTATTGAGCCTCAGCTTTGATGATGTCGGCTGCTCTTGACATTGAAGGATGCTGATGAAGAGAAACCCTTTCTTGCATGCCCGCAGAGGACGGGAAAGGAACCTGCTTAAAATAGCAGCTGGCACGGCCAACACTGATTCGGTGTACATTATTCAGCAAGATAGATGTTGATAACCTACATGTTCTGTGCCCTCTTTGTTCGCAAGCAGGTATTTTTATGCATTAGACACTCGCTGCACCTGTAACCTCTGCGGTGCCGTTTATTATAGACAATAGACAATAGGTGTAGGAGTAGGCCATTCGGCCCTTCGAGCCAGCACCGCCATTCAATGTGATCATGGCTGATCATCCACAATCAGTACCCCATTCCTGCCTTCTCCCCATATCCCCTGACTCTGCTATCTTTAAGAGCCCTATCTAGCTCTCTCTTGAAAGTATTCAGAGAACTGGCCTCCACCGCCCTCTGAGGCAGAGAATTCCACAGACTCACAACTCTCTGTGGGAAAAAGTGTTTCCTCATCTCCGTTCTAAATGGCTTACCCCTTATTCTTAAACTGTGTGGCCCCTGATTCTGGACTCCCCCAACATCGGGAACATGTTTCCTGCCTCCAGCATGTCCAAACTCTTAATAATCTTATATGTTTCAATAAGAATCCCTCTCATCCTTCTAAATTCCAGAGTGTACAAGCCCAGCCGCTCCATTCTCTCAGCATATGACAGTCCCGCCATCCCGGGAATTAACCTTGTAAACCTACGCTGCACTCCCTCAATTTGTGTCTATCTTTGGTGTAAACCAGCATCTGCAGTTCCTTCCCACACATACGATCAAGCCATATCTGTACACCATCGTCCGTGGTGTATACAGAGACAGTATAACTAGGGAATAATGTTTAGTGCAAGGTAAAGTCCTGCCATCCCGTCGAATAAATCTTTTGCTGTGGAATCCTGCGAATATTAAACGCAGTTGTATTCATCTGACTGAATGACTAAACGACTCGATATTCCCGAGCGAACTTGCAAATCGGTCTGACACAAACTAACATATTCCCTTTCATCAGCACTGCAGGATCTATTCAAATAAATCCTAGCAGTATTTTTAATCAGCTAATTACATATGAATGTGATCGACAGTGATCCAAGTGGAACTGCTGCTGCCTATTTCACCGTAGTCGACTTTGAAGACGTTGCCTGGTTCTGAGGGAATCTATTGAGATTTTGAAAAGCCAGGAGGTGCCTTCCATTCTAATGCCTGGGGAAGGGTCTCGACCCAAAACGTCACCTACTTCCTTTGCTCCATAGATGTTGCCTCACCTGCTGAGTTTCTCCAGCATTTTTGTCAACCTTCGATTTTTCCAGCATTTGCAGTTCCTTCTTAAACATTCCTTTTAATGTGATATTTCAGCCTTTTTTTTAGAAGATTAAGCTGCCTTCTGCACGATAAATACGTATAAACTGGATATTTTAATGTGACTGTGTTTAACATTCCTACCAAAAGATTTTGAACATTTCAAAATCTAGCGGCGAGAAAAAAAATGTTGCGACACTTGAAAAAACACCGCACGCCAATACGGCGTCACGTTCGGTGACCAGATACGTCAGTCAATGATGCCGGCAGTCGCCGAAATAATCGGCAAGTAGGACAGGCCCTTTACTCAGCGGGACAGGCAGCATTTCTGGAGAGGAGGAATCCCTGAAGCCCTGACTCTCAGAAACATAGAAACATAGAAAATAGGTGCAGGAGTAGGGCATTCGGCCCTTCGAGCCAGCACCGCCATTCAATGCGATCATTGCTGATCATCCACAATCAGTTCCTGCCTTTTCCCCATATCCCTTGATTCAAGATACAAGATACAAGATAAATTTAATTGTCACGTGTGCCAGATGGCACAGTGAAATGAATTCCCATACAGCCATACAATAAAAATAAACAGGACTCAACACACTATAGAATTCAACACAAAACATCCCCACACAGCAGAACCAAAGTTTCCCACTGTGTGGGAAGGCACCAAAGTCAGTCTTCTTCCTCTCCACTGTTCCCCGTGGTCAGGGTCTCCCCAAGCCCTCCGCAGTTGCAGCTACGGGCAGAGAATCCCCGATGTCCAGGACTCGTCTCGACCTGGATGATCACCCACCAGTCCGACGTCGGGGCTGCGCGGCTGACGTACCTCATTTAGGCGTGGACTTTTTTGACTAGTTGCCCCCTCCTACCGGAGCTCGGAGTCTTCCACATGTCATGTTAGGTGCCGCGCCGGGTGGAACTAGAGAGAGGTCCTAAGAGGGCATCTACCTCATCTATATCAGACATTCTTTGCAGCGTAGGTTTACAAGGTTAATTCCCTGGGATGGCCGGACTGTCATATGCTGAGAGAATGGAGCAACTGGGCTTGTACACTCTGGAGTTTAGAAGGATGAGAAGGACATGCTATATTTAAGAGGGAGTTGGATGTGGCCCTTGTGGCTAAAGGGATCAGGGGGTATGGAGAGAAGGCAGGTACAGGATACTGAGTTGGATGATCAGCCATGATCACATTGAATGGCGGTGCCGGCTCGAAGCGCCGAATGGCCTACTCCTGCGCCTAATTTCTATGTTTCTATGTTTCTATGAGAGGGGATCTTATAAGATTATTAAGGGTTGGGACACGCTAGAGGCAGGAAACATGTTCCCGATGTTGGGAGTCCTGAACCAGGGGCCACAGTTTAAGAATAAGGGGTAAGCCATTTAGAACGGAGACGAGAAAATACTTTTTCACACAGAGATTGTGAGTGTGGAATTCTCTGCCTCAGAGGGCGGTGGAGGCCGGTTCTCTGGATGCTTTCAAGAGAGAGTTAGATAGAGCTCTTATGGATAGCAGAGTTAAGGGATATGGGGGGAAGGCAGGAATGGGGTACTGATTCTGGACGATCAGCCATGATCACATTGAATGGTGGTGCTGGCTCGAAGGGCCGAATGGCCTACTCCTGCACCTATTATCTATTGTCTATTGTCTAAAGTGCTGGAGTAACTCAGCGGGTCAGGCAGCATCTGTGGAGAACATGGATAGTTGACGTTTCACAGAGTGCTGGAGTAACTCAGCGGATCAGGCAGCATCTGTGGAGAACATGGATAGGTGACGTTTCACAGAGTGCTGGAGTAACTCAGCGGGTCAGGCAGCATCTGTGGACAGAAGATATAGGTGATGTTTTGGGTTGAGACCCTTCTTCAGACTGAGAGTCAAGGGGAGATAGTTGTATTAAATAATTCTAAATATAATCATGTATAGTCTTTCCGCTGACTGGTTAGCCCGCAACAAAAGCTTTTCACTGTACCTCGGTACACGAGAGAATAAACTAAATGACATTTAGTTCTGCTCAAACATATGCAATGAAAGATTTTCTCCGTTGAAAATGCCACTTAAACGCTTAGGAAATGGCAGAGAGGAACATCAATAAATTTAGAGGCGTGAAGTTTGCATTTACATAACATCTGTCATTCCTATCCACTATCATAACTCATTTTGGATGTTTTTTTGAAGTGTATTTGCTGTTATGTAGATTAATGCAAATGCAGGAACAATGCCTGCTTTCAAGTCGGCTGGCTGTTCTGGTAAAAGGCCGATCAGTGGCCAATTTCCCCACATCACGCAGACAGGAGTGGAATTCATGTATTTCTGATGGGATTTCGACTTCAGAGACACAGCGCGAAAACAGGCCCACCGACTCCGCCCTGACCAGCGATCACCCTGTGTACTAAAGGGCCTGTCCCACTTGGGCGTGATTTGTGCCTCATTTACGCGGCATCATGTACGCGTCACGATGCGCGCATGGCGTGCACTTACGCGCGTATGGCACGTGGTGAGGTAGGCAGTGACGCGTGGTTGCGTGCGGCGCCCCAGGATTTTAGGATTCTCAAAATCCTCGCTGGCCACCTGCATGATGTGCAAATGACGCCCAAGTGGGACACCCTTAACACAATCCTACACACACACTGGGGACAATTTACAATTTAACCTACTTGCCAATTAATCTACAAACCTGAAGGTAGACAAAAATCCTGGAGGAACTCAGCGGGTGAGGCAGCATCTCTGGAGAGAAGGAATAGGTAGTTTCTGGTCGAGACCCTTCTTCCTGTTTATTTCCACGTGGGGAGGTCGGCCTCAGGACTAAAGGCCTTCTTTTAGCGGCGGTGCAGCTGAAGAAGGGACGACCTGAAACACATTCCTTCGTGGGTGCTGCCTCACCCGCTGGTCTCCGCCATTGCGGTACCTTAGATTTGGAGTACTGTGTTCTTTCTTGACCAACAATCCGAGGAGCTGTGGGTTGCAGAGCAGAGAACCCAGTCACACGGGGGGGCGGCGCTGGATCTTAAACAGTCCGCGCAGCCTGGCGGGATTCGAGATCACCCAGTCGGTGCTCCAACCAGCGCGGTCTGAAGACTTCGGGTGCCGCGCGTGGTCTCCGGGGAGGAAGCGGCCGCTCCAGACATTTCCAAGCCGCCCGAGACTGGATGTTCACACAAAACCGATGGTCAAGGCATTCCAGCTTTCTGGCAAGAGGGCCTGAAAACTTGATCGAGGACTGGACTGCGGAGGCCATGTTCGCCACAAATGCTGGACCCCCCGACCTCGGGTGATCACAGAGGGAGAGGACTGCCATTTTATGCTGCTGCCTTTCCCCACAGTGGAAATTTGTTATTCTGTTGTGGGGGGGACTTTTTGTGTGTTGAATTATACAATATGTTTGTGTCATTTTCCTTAAGGCGGTTTTTAATTTTTCTATGGATGTACGGAAGCTTAATTATTATTATTTTTTTCTATGTAAAGCACTTTGGTCTCAACGCGAGTTGATTTAAACGTGGTAAATAAATAAATTTTACTTACTTACTTACTATCCATGTTCTCCACTGATGCTGCCTGACGGCGCTGAGTAAACTCCAGCACTCTTCGAGTGACCAGACGTCGGAGCTCTATCCATGTTCTCTGAACACTTTGGGTGCCTGCCTGACCCGCTGAGTTACTCCAGCACTCTGTGAAACGTCACCTATCCATGTTCTCCACAGATGGCTGCCCTGAGCCCCGACCTGAGTTACTCCAGCATTCTCTTGTGAAAAAAGTCTGTTGTGGGGGGACACAATATGTTGTCCATTTTCTTCCACATGGATGTACGGAAGCTGCCTGACCCGTAAAGACTTTGGTCTCAACAGAGTTGATTTCTGTGGAAACGTTACTTACTTACCTATCCATGTTCTCCACAGATGCTGCCTGACCCGCTGAGTTACTCAAGCACTCTGTGAAACGTCACCTATCCATGTTCTCCACAGATGCTGCCTGACCCGCTGAGTTACTCCAGCGCTCTGTGAAATGTCACCTATCCATGTTCTCCACAGATGCTGCCTGACCCACTGAGTTACTCCAGCACTTTGTGCTTTGCTCAAGATTTCAACATTTGCAGTTCCTCATGTCTCCATGGATTATGGATTACCACCTGCAAACATGGAAGGATGGAAACATGGCCTCCGGCTCAACGAATCCTCACTGACTCGTTCACTCCAGTTCTATGTTATCCCACTTTCTCATCCACTCCCTACACACTAGGGGACAATTTACAGAGGGGCCGATTAACCCGCAAACCCGCACGTCCTTGGGATATGGGAGGAAACCGGAGCACCCGGAGAAAGCCCACGTGGTCACGGGTAGAACGTACAAACTCCACACAGACAGCACCCGAGGTCGGTATCGAACCTTTGTCTCTGGCGCTGTGAGGCAGTGACTGATGGCGTCTACGCTAATCAAAACACAGTACTGAGATGAGTAGACCTTTTCTTCTTAGGCCCCCTGCGGTCGTGGCTGACCATGGGTGTCTCCAGGGTTGGAGGACGCCTGCCTGTGCGTGACTTTGTTTAACGTGGGGAGACTGGTGCACAGACAGCCACCCCACGGTCCTTGACAGATCTGGGTCAGGATCCAGTGGCATGGAGTCCAAGATGACCGGAGACCCTTTTCTGCTGCAGCCTTCATCCGCCGTTGTAACGCTCCACCATCGTCCTCCGCCTGTTCCACCGTTGAGGTCTTGGTTGGATTGCTCTTTGTCAGAGACCTCCCCCTCGACCTTACCGCCATGGGTGACCCTACCAGGAGCATCGACAGCTCCAGACAGCATCGCTCCCAGGATCTCAGGACCACACAAGCTTCTCCACCACAACAAGGTGACAATCCACAGAGATCTATAACAAGTAATCTGAGCAAAAACCACTCTCCATCTGATTGCTCAAGTCACTAAGTGCTGGAGGAACTCAACGGGTCAGGCAGCATCTGTGGAGAGAAGCAGGCAGATCATTTTTCAGGTCGGGATCCGTTCTTCCAGCCTGTCTGATTGCTGAAAGATTACTGCTCTAAATGGAAAAGGCTATTAACTTTGAAATTACAGCACAGCACTTAAAATGATTTTTGCTCAAGCCGAATACTTCACATGTGGGTCAAAGAATAACAGCACTCTCTCAATCTCTGCCTCCTTACAGAAATAGAACAAAACCATGGAAGAGTCTAATGTGAAGCCACGGTGAGTCCCGCTGAAAATTGGAGGAGCAGCACCTCATATTCCACTTGGATAGCAGAGACTCGGCCCGAAACGGAGCAGCACCTCATATTCCACTTGGGTAGTTTACACCCCAACGGTAGGAACATGGACCTCCAATTTCAGGTAGTCCCTGCTTTCTCCCTCCTTCCCCTCCCCTTCCCAGCTCTCCCACAGCCCACTGTCTCCGCCTCTCCTTCCCCCCACCCCCATCCTCACATCAGTCTCGACAGGAAACGTCACCTATTCCTTCTCTCCACAGATGCTGCCTCACCCGCTGAGTTTCTCCAGCATTTTTGTCCACCTGGAATCTATAGAGGTTGGGGAGAATGGGTCTCTATTCCTTGGAGCGCTGGAGGCTGAGGGGTGATCTTATAGAGGTGTATAAATTCATCATGGAAATTGATTGGGTAAATGGAGTCTTTTAGGGTGGGCACGGTGGGGCAGCGGGCAGAGCTGCTGCCCCACAGCGCCAGAGTCCCGGGTTCGATCCTGACTACGGGCGCTTGTCTGTACGTTCTCCCCGTGACCTGCGTGGGTTTTCTCTGAGATCTTCGGTTTCCTCCCACACTCCAAAGACGTGCAGGTTTGTAGGTTGGTTGGCTTGGTGTAAATGTAAAATTGTCCACAGTGTGTGTAGGGTAGTGTTACTGTGCAGGGATCGCTGGTCGGCGCGGATCCGGTGGGCCCCAGGGCCTGTTTCCACGTCGTATCACCAAACTAAACAAAACTTTTGCCCAGAGTAGGGGAATCGAGAACCAGGGGACATGGGTTTGAGGTGAGAGGAGAAAGATTGAATAGGAATCTGAGGGGCAACTTTATATGGAACCAGCTGCCGGAGTAGGTAAAGAAATATTTAGACAACATGGATTGGAAAGGTTTGGAGGGTCAGGGGTCAAATGTGGGCAGGTGGGACAAACTTGGATGGACATCCTGGTCGGCACGGGCGAATTACAGTCACAAGCAAGGCGAGTGTTTGACTGGGCCTGTAATCGCTGGGGTTTAGAAGAATGAGGGGGGATCTCACAGAAATTTACCGAATAGTGAAAGGCTTGGATAGAGTGGATGTGGAGAGGATGTTTCCGCTGGTGGGAGAGTCTAGGACTAGAGGTCACAGCCTCAGAATTAAAGGACGAACCTTACGAAAGGAGATGAGGAGGAATTTCTTCAGCCAGAGGGTGGTGAATCTGTGGAATTCATGGCCACAGGCGGCAGTTGAGGCCAAGTCATGGGGTATTTTTAATAGACTATAGACAATAGGTGCAGGAGTCGGCCATTCGGCCCTTCGAGCCAGCACCGCCATTCAATGTGATCATGGCTGATCATCCCCAATCAGTACCCCGCTCCTGCCTTCTCCCCATATCCCCTGACTCCGGTATTTTTAAGAGCTCTATCTAACTCTCTCTTGAAAGCATCCAGAGAACCTGCCTCCACCGCCCTCTGAGGCAGAGAATTCCACAGACTCACCACTCTCTGTGAGAACAAGTGTTTCCTCGTCTCCATTCTAAATGGCTTACCCCTTATTCTTAAACTGTGGTCCCTGGTTCTGGACTCTACCAACATCGGGAACATGTTTCCTGCCTCTAGCGTGTCTAAACCCTTATATAATCTTATATGTTTCAATAAGATGCCCTCTCATCCTTCTAAACTCCAGAGTGTATAAGCCCAGCTGCTCCATTCTCTTAGTGTACAACCCAGCCACACCATCCTGGCCACTCACTCATCTCCCTGCTACCTTCAGGTAGAAGGTACAGGAACCTGAAGACTGCAACGACCAGGTTCAGGAATAGCTACTTCCCCACAGCCATCAGGCTATTAAACCTGGCTCGGACAAAACTCTGAACATTAATAACCCATTATCTGTTATTTGCACTTTATCAGTTTATTTATTCATGTGTGTGTATATATTTATATAATGGTATATGGACACACTGATCTGTTCTGTAGTCATGCCTACTATGTTCTGTTGTGCTGAAGCAAAGCAAGAATTTCATTGTCCTTTCAGGGACACATGACAATAAACTCACTTGAACTTGAACTTGGACATTCTCTCAGCATATGACAGTCCCGCCATCCCGGACCAAATAACCTGGTGGATCTACGCTGCGCTCCCTCAATAAAGCGGAGATTGACAGGTTCTTGGTTAGTACGGGTGCCAGCGGTTATGGGGAGAAGGCAGGAGAATGGGGTTGAGGTTTGGGGTTGGGGGGGGAAGGTGGATGGTGGATGGGGAGTGCACACCAGGGTGGGGGAATAGAATAGAGTGGACCGCGCTGGGAGGCCAATATAACCGTACTATTGAAGAGACCTTAGATAGGCACATGGATATGCAGGGAATGGAAAGGTCACAAGGTAATAAGGAATAGGAGTAGAATTATGCCATTCAGCCCATCAAGTCTACTCCTCCATTCAATCATGGCTGATCTATCTCTCCCTCCTAACCCCATTCTCCTGCCTTCTCCCCATAACCCCTGACACCCATACTAATCAACAATCTATCTATCTCTGCTTAAATAGACAATAGACAATAGCTGCAGGAGTAACGGAGAGGTACGTTGGACTTGTTTTCTTCAAAAAACATTTGAGCGAAATGATGACAATAGACAATAGGTGCAGGAGTAGGCCATTCGGCCCTTCGAGCCAGCACCGCCATTCAATGTGATCATGGCTGATCATCCACAATCAGTACCCCGTTCCTGCCTTCTCCCCATATCCCCTGACTCCGCTATCTTTAAGAGCCCTATCTAGCTCTCTCTTGAACATGATGCCCTCATGTTCCCATGTAAATGTCCTCATGTCCTCATATAAATATATCCACTGACCTGGCCCCCACAGCCCTCTGTAGTAGAATTCCACAGATTCACCACTCTCTGACGGAAGAAATTCCTCCTCATCTCCTTCCTAAAGGAATGTTCTTTAATTCTGTGGCTGTGACCTCTAGCTCTAGACTCACCCACTAGTGGAAACATCCTCTCCACGTCCACTCTATCCAAGCCTTTCACTATTCTGTAATGTTTCAATGAGGATCCCCCCTCATTCTTCTAAACTCCAGCGAGTACAGGCCCAGTGCCGACAAACGCTCATCATATGTTAACCCACTCATTCCTGGGATTGTTCTTGTAAACCTGGAATATGGGGACTATGTGGCTTCAGACTTTATACTTTAGAGATACAGCGCGGAAACAGGCTCTTCAGCCCCACCGAGCCCACACCGACCAAAGACCTCTGCCTGCACCAACACTCTCCTACACACACTAGGAACAATTTACAATTTACTGAAGCCAATTAACCGACAAACATGTACGCCTTTGGAGTGTGGGAGGAAACCGGAGCACCCGGAGAAAACCCACGCAGGTCACGGGGAGAACGTACAAACTCTGTACAGACAGCGCCCGTAGTCGGGATGGAACCCGGGTCTTGGACGTTTTAAGGCAGCAGCTCTACCCGCTGCACCACCGTGCGGGCAGATAAGTGTTGGGCTTGGCATCATGGTCAGCACAGGCATTATGGGTCGAAGAGTCTGTTCCTGTGCTGTTCCATGTTGTATGTTCCATGTTCCATGGCCTATGTTGTATGTTCCATGTTCTATGTTCTATGTTCAGTGTTCCATGTTCCCTGCTGTGTGGTCTATGTTCTGTGTTCTATGTTCCTGTTGTATATTCTATGTTGCATGTTCTGTTCTATGTTCCCTTATGCATGTTCTATGTTCCCTGTTGTATGTTCTATATTCTATGTTCTATGTTCCCTGATGTATGTTCTATAGTCTATGTTCTATGTTCCCTGTTGTGTGTTCCATGTCCCATGTTCCATGTTGTATGTTCTATGTTCTGTGTTCCATGTTCTATGTCCCATGTTCCATGTTGTGTATTCCATGGTCTATGTTCCATGTTCTATGTTGTATGTTCCATGTTCTATGTTCCATGCCCCATCTTCCATGTTGTATGTTCCATGTTCTATGTTCCATGGTCTATGTTCCATGTTCCATGTTGTATGTTCCATGTTCTATGTTCCATGTTCCATGTTTCAACAACTAAGTTACAGAGAAAGGTTGAATAAGTTAGGTCTTTATTCTTTGGAGCGCAGAAGGTTAAGGGGGACTTGATAGAGGTCTTTAAAATGATGAGAGGGATAGACAGAGTTGACGTGGATAAGCTTTTCCCACTGAGAGTAGGGAAGATTCAAACAAGAGGACATGACTTGAGAATTAAGGGACAGAAGTTTAGGGGTAACATGAGGGGGAACTTATTTACTCAGAGAGTGGTGGCTGTGTGTGGAATGAGCTTCCAGTGGAAGTGGTGGAGGCAGGTTCGATTTTATAATTTAAAAATAAATTGGATAGGCATATGGATGAGAAGGGAATGGAGGGTTATGGTACGAATGCAGGCAGGTGGGACTAAGGGAAAATAATTGTTCGGCACGGACTTGTAGGGCCGAGATGGCCTGTTTCCGTGCTGTAATTGTTATATGGTTATTTGGTATGCTCTGTATTCTATGTTCTATCCCACCTAGTGACCAACAGGCTCTGAGGTCTCCATGATCACTCCTGCCCATGTTTCTGTCATTTATAAGCCAGTGCAATACGAAGCAGGTCCCGATAGACACAGGCAGCAATAAAATATTAATCAGTTGTACCTGTTAACTGTCAAAGTAAATGCAATTAAACCCATGCCTAATGAAGATAGCGTGCACTAAAAGCAGAGATACACATGCACAGTTCCAAGTACGTTCATCATAATCAGCTAGTGAATTAGGTCTCATTAAATTTCTGCCATCAGGTCTCATAAAAGATAAGAATATAAATAAAAGGTTTAAGAAGGAACAGCAGATGCTGGAAAAATCAACGTAAGATAAAAATGCTGGAGAAACTCAGCGGGTGAGGCAGCAACTATGGAGCGAAGGAAATAGGTGACGTTTCAGGTCGAGACCCTTCTTCAGACTGAAGAAATTTCCCCTCATCTCCTTCCTACAAGAACGTCCTTTAATTCTGAGGCTGTGACCTCTAGTCCTAGACTCTCCCACGAGTGGAAATAGACTCGGTCTGAAGAAGGGTCTCGTCCCGAAACGTCGCCTATTCCTTCTCTCCATAGATGCTGCCTGTCCCGCTGAGTTTCCCCAGCATTTTTCGTCTACCTTCGAATATAAATAAAACCTCGCATTGACAGTGCCAGAGACCCTGGTTCAATCCAGACTACGGGTGCTGTCTGTATGGAGTTTGCACGTTCTCCCCATGACATAGAATCATAGAGTGATACAGTGTGGAAACAGGCCCTTTGGCCCAACATGCCCACACCAGCCAACATGTCCCAGCTACACTAGTCCCACCTGCCTGCGCTTGGTCCATATCCCTCCAAACCTGTCCTATCCATGTACCTGTCCAACTGTTTCTTAAACGATGGGATAGTCCCAGCCTCAACTACCTCCTCTGGCAGCTTGTTCCATACACCCCTCAGATTCCTATTAAATCTTTTCCCCTTCACCTTGAACCTATGTCCTCTGGTGCTCGATTCCCCTACTCTGGGCAAGAGACTCTGTGCATCTATCCGATCTATTCCTCTCATGATCCTGCATTCCATGGAGTAGAGACCCAGCCTACTAAACCTCTCCCTGTAGCTCACACCCTCTAGTCCTGGCAACATCCTCGTAAATCTTCTCTGTACCCTTTCCAGCTTGACGACATCTTTCCTATAACACGGTGCCCAGAACTGAACACAACTCAACTGAACTGCATAGGTTTTCGCCGAGATCTTCGGTTTCCTCCCACACTCCAAAGACGTACAGGTTTGTAGGTTATTTAGCTTGGTATAGTCAAATTGTCCCTAGTGTGTGTAGGAAAGTGTTAGTGTGCGGGGATCGCTGGTCGGGGCGGGCTCGGTGGGCTCAAGGGCCTGTTTCCGCGCTGTATCTCTAAACTAAAATACACTGCTGCCTCACGGAGCGCAGACGTGGATTCAAACCTTCTGCCTAATGTCCATCCTGAATAATATGCCCCATCTGGGATGGCAGGACTTTCATATGAAGAAAGGCTGGATAGACTCGGCTTGTACTCGCTCGAATTTAGGAGATTGAGGGGGGATCTTATAGAAACTTACAAAATTCTTAAGGGGTTGGACAGGCTAGATGCAGGAAGATTGTTCCTGATGTTGGGGAAGTCCAGAACAAGCAGTCACAGTTTAAGGATAAAGGGGAAATCCTTTTTGCCCGAGATGAGAAAAACATTTTTCACACAGAGAGTGGTGAATCTCTGGAACTCTCTGCCACAGAAGGTAGTTGATGCCACAGTTCATTGGCTATATTTAAGAGGGAGTTAGATGTGGCCCTTGTGGCTAAAGGGATCAGGGGGTATGGAGAGAAGGCAGGTACAGGATACTGAGTTGGATGATCAGCCATGATCATATTGAATGGCGGTGCAAGCTCGAAGGGCTGAATGGCCTCTACTCCTGCACCTATTTTCTATGTATCTATGTATCTAGACCCATTTGCTCCTTTTAAGATTATGGAAACACAGAAACATCGTGGGAGGAAGGTTCTGACTGTTGAGTCTGCCTCTGCCTCTCAATATTTTATAAACTTCTATCAGTTTCCCCCTCAGAGTTTTCCCACACAAAACCCAAACGGCAGAAGTTGAAGGGATATGTGATAAAGTATATACATTATGAGAGGCAGAGAACGGAGACGAGGAAACACTTTTTCACACAGAGAGTGGTGAGTCGGTGGCATTCTCTGCCTCAGAGGCCGGTTCTCTGGAAACTTTCAAGAGAGAACTAGATAGGGCTCTTAAAGATAGCGGAGTCAGGGGATATGGGGAGAAGGCAGGAACGGCAGGGTGCTGATTGGGGATAATCAGCCATGATGACATTGAATGGCGGAGCTGGCTCGAAGGGCTGAATGGCCTCCTCCTCTGAGGCAGAGAATTCCACAGATTTACAACTCTCTGTAACCTATCCATGTTCTCCACAGAAGCTGCCTGACCCGCTGAGTTACTCCAGCACTCTGTGAAACGTCATCTATCCATGTTCTCCACAGATGCTGCCTGAAGTTACTCCAGCACTCTGTGAAACGTCACCTAGAGTCAAGAGTCAAGAGAGAGAGAGAGTCAATTTAATTGTCATTTGGACCCCTTGAGGTCCAAACGAAATGCCGTTTCTGCAGCCATACATTACAAACAAATAGACCCCAGACACAACATAATTTACATTTTACATAAACATCCATCACATTGCTGTGATGGAAGGCCAAAAAAAACTTATCTCTCCACTGCACTCCCCCCCCCCCCGATGTCAGAGTCAAAGTCAAAGCCCCCAGCTGGCGATGGCGATTGTCCCGCGGCCATTAAAGCCACGCCGGGTGGTGCAAGGTCGCACACCGGGTCTTGATGTTGGAGCCCCCGGCGTGCGCTCGCAGAGTCCCGCGGCCATTCCAAGCCGCGCGGGGCGGTGATGTTAGGCCCCGCTCCAGGAGCTCTTCGACCCCGCAACTCGGGCGGGAGAAGTCGCCGTTGCAGGAGCCCTGAAAAGCGGTCTCCCTCCAGGGACCCGCGGGCTCCCGGTGCCGCCGTCCGCAGACCCGCAGTTGCAGCCTCCGAATCAGCAGCAGCAGCAGCAGCAGCAGCAGCAGCGCTCCACCACCGCTCCACCCGCTCCGGACTCGGCCAGCTCCGCGACGGTGAGGTGAGTCGTCGGCACCAGAGTCCCCGGTCTTCTGTTGGAGGCCGCTCCTCGTTGCAGCCCCAACGACAACGGAGACCCGACAAGAAAAGGTCGGGTCTCCCGTGCAGGGAGAGATTTAAAAGTTGCCCCCTCCCTCCCACCCCCCCCACACACACACCCCAACAAAAAATAACAAAAACTACATATAAACATAGACAAAAAATAATAAAAACGCGGACGGGCTGCAGAGGCCGCTGCTGACGAGAGTCGCGCCGCCTACCGGATTCATGTTCTCCATGTTCTCCACAGATGCTGCCTGACCCGCTGAGTTACTCCAGCACTCTGTGAAACGTCACCTATCCATGTTCTCCACAGATGCTGCCTGACCCGCTGAGTTACTCCCGCACTCTGTGAAACGTCACCTATCCATGTTCTCCACAGATGCTGCCTGACCCGCTGAGTTACTCCAGCACTCTGTGAAACGTCACCTATCCATGTTCTCCACAGATGCTGCCTGAGCCGCTGAGTTACTCCAGCACTCTGGGACTCCTGCATGCAACACAACACAGAAGGGGTTACCATGCACGCTGCAGCTGCCTGGCTATCTCTGCAATCTCTGGCGGGCTGGCTGCACGCTTCTGCCGGAGGCTGGTAGCAGTCAGACTGTAAGGAGCCAATGTGGAAGTTTGTTGTCGGAAGCCAAAAGGAAATCTGCATCAATGGAAGAACTGTTTCTATTCACCTTTGAATGGCGAAATGGCTTCAACTGGTAACTCAGTGTGGAAACAGGCCCAACCTGCCCACACCGGCCAACATGTCCCAGCGACACTAGTCCCACCTGCCTGCGTTTGGTCCATATCCCTCCAAACCTGTCCTATCCATGTACCTGCCTAAATCTTTCTTAAACATTGTGATAGTCCCCAGCCTCAACTACCTCCTCTGGCAGCTTGTTCCATACACCCACCACCGTTTGTGTGAAAAAGTTACCCCTCAGTGATGAATCTGTAGAAATCTTTGCCACAGAAGCTTGTGGAGGCCAAGTCAATGGATATTTTTAAAGCCGAGATAGATAGATTCATGATCAGTACGGGTGTCAGGGGTTATGGGGAGAAGGCAGGAGAATGGGGTTAGGAGGGAGGGATAGATCAGCCATGATTGAATGGCAGAGTAGACTTGATGGGCCGAATGGCCTAATTCTGTCCCTATCCCTTCAGATCTTATGATCTTATTCCTATTAAATCTTTTCCCCTTCACCGAAAAGTTGTGAGTTCCCTAATGCCCCTGTCCCACTTAGGAAACCTGAACTGAAACCTCTGGAGACTTTGCGCCCCACCCAAGGTTTCCGTGCGGTTCCCGGAGGTTGCAGGTGGTTGCCGGAGGTTGCAGGTAGTGGAAGCAGGTAGGGAGACTGACAAAAACCTCCGGGAACCTCCGGGAACCGCACGGAATCCTTGGGTTACTAACCATCCATTAGTAATGGATGTGGTGGATGAGTATGTTGAACTCGGAGTCCAAGCCGAGTGTTTGCCTCCAGAGGTTTCCATTCAGGTTTCCTAAGTGGGACGGGGGTATTATAAAATTGCTCATTTTCGCAGAGCAAGATCATGTTGAAAAAGGCTAATTCAGGTCTTTAGTAATAGATGTAGTGGATGATTATATTGAACTCGGAGACCAAGCCGAGCGTTTGCCCATGGCCTCTATTTACTCAGTTGCCTTGGAGACCATGATGACAATGTTGGATCACTTTTCCCACACTGTAGAGAATTGTGTTTATCAGTGGCCACATATTTATAAATTAGCAACCTCCGCAATTATCAGTCACCACGACTGCACTACATTTTAAATTGTATTGTACATTTTGCCCATGCTTTTGTTGGACTGTTTAAGAAGTAACTACAGATGCTGGAAAAAAATCGAAGGTGGACAAAAATGCTGGAGAAACTCAGCGGGCGAGGCAGCATTGATGGAGCGAAGGAAATAGGTGAAGAAGGGTCTCGACCTGAAACGTCACCTATTCCTTCGCTCCATAGATGCTGCCTCGCCCGCTGAGTTTCTCCAGCATTTTTGTCCACCTTCGACTGTTTTGGCTCTGTGTGTGTAGGTGCTGAATTCCTTTGCACTTTAAACCATTCATCAGCCCCGGTGGCACAGCGGTAGAGTTGCTGCCTCACAGCCTCAGAGGCCTGGGTTCGATCCCGAGTACGGGTGCTGTCTGTATGGAGTTTGCATGTTCACCCCGTGACCTGTGCAGGTTTCCTCCCACACTCCAAAGACGTGCAGGTGCGCAGGTTAATGGGCTTGGTAAAATTGTAAATTGTCCCTAGCGTGTGTGTGTGTGTGTGTGTGTGTGTGTGTGTGTGTGTGTGTGTGTGTGTGTGTGTGGGGTGTGTGTGTGTGTGTGTGTGTGTGTGTGTGTGTGTGTGTGTGGTGTGTGTGTGTGTGTGTGTAGGGTAGAGTTAGTGTGGGATCGGAAATCGCCGGTCGGCATGGACTCAGTGGGTCGGCATGGACTCCAGCCCCACCGAGTCCGCGCCGACCAGCGATCCCCGCACACTAACACTGTCCTACACACACTGGGGACAATTTACCATTTTACCCAAGCAAATTAACCTACAAACCTACACGTCTTTGGAGTGTGGGAGGAAACCGGAGCACCCGGAGAAAACCCACGCAGGTCACGGGGAGAACGTGCAAACTCCGTACAGACAGCACCCGCAGTCAGGATCGAACCCGGGTCTCTGGGGCTGTGCGGCAGTAACTCTACCGCTGTGCCACCTTATGAAATGTAAAATGATACTGCTTTTATTTCACTTAATATCGCCATTTCAAGGGCATATCCAAGTGCTTTACCACAACTAAAGTGATTCTGAATCATCGTACCATTATAGCACGGGAAAGATGGCCACAAATGTGTACTCAAAGTGCCCACAATCAGTGCAATTTTGACATATTCATCCCTTTTAGTAACTTTGTGTTTGATTAAATGGCAGCCAGTATAATGTACCAGGAGGGCCTTATATATCCTTACAGTTTAGTTTATTGTCACGGGTACCGAGGATTTGAGCATAGGAGCAGGGAGGTTCTACTGCAGTTGTACAGGGTATTGGTGAGACCACACTTGGAGTATTGCATACAGTTTTGGTCTCCTAATCTGAGGAAAGACATTCTTGCCATAGAGGGAGCACAGAGGAGGTTCACCAGACTGATTCCTGGGATGTCAGGACTTTCATATGAAGAAAGACTGGATAGACTCGGCTTGTACACGCTAGAATTTAGAAGATTGAGGGGGGATCTTCTGGAAACTTACAAAATTCTTAAGGGGTTGGACAGGCTAGATGCAGGAAGATTGTTCTCGATGTTGGGGAAGTCCAGAACAAGGTGTCACAATTTAAGGATAAGGGGGAAATCTTTTAGGACCGAGATGAGGAAAACATTTTTCACACAGAGAGTGGTGAATCTGTGGAATTCTCTCCCGCAGAAGGTAGTTGAGGCCAGTTCATTGATTATATTTAAGAGGGAGTTAGATGTGGCCCTTGTGGCTAAAGGGATCAGGGGTTATGGAGAGAAGGCAGGTACAGGATACTGAGTTGGATGATCAGCCATGATCATATTGAATGGCGGTGCAGGCTCGAAGGGCTGAATGGCCTACTCCTGCACCTATTTTCTATGTTTCTATGTTATATTGAAAAGCTTTTAGCGTAAGAAAGAACTGCAGATGCTGGTTTAAATCGAAGGTAGACACAAAATGCTGGAGTAACTCAGCGGGACAGGCAGCATCTCTGGAGAGAAGCAATGGGCGACGTTTCGGGTCGAGACCCTTCTTCAGACTGATGTTGTCGAGACCCTTCTTCAGACTGATCATCATGTTCGAAGAAGGGTCTCGACCCGAAATGTCGCCCATTCCTTTTCCCCAGAGGTGCTGCCTCAGCCGCTGAGTTACTCCAGCGTTTTGTGTCTGCCAGTGAAAACCGTTTGTTGCATGCTAACCAGTCAGCGGAAAGACAATACATGATTATAGTACAGAATAAGCCATTTACCAGGTATAGATGCATGATAAGGGAATAACATTTAGTGCAAACCTCTCTTATTGATGTGTGTGAGCAGTGGAGCAGGGCCTGTTTCCCAGCTGTATCTTTAAAATTAATCCCTGCTGGGAAACAGGAAGTCCACATGGACAGGGTTGGATTGGTCCACGATGTTTTCCGAGGCATTATAGTTGAATGAAGATGATCTAATTAAATGCGGAGCCTGGAATGTCGGCGAGGTTCGGTATTTGTAACCCACGGGGCATTGAGAATGGCCTCACAGAGTGATACAGCGTGGAAACAGGCCCTTCAGCCCAACTTGCCCACACCGCCCATCAATGTCCCAGCTACACTAGTCCCACCTGCCCGCGCTAGAAGGATGAGAGGGAATCTCATTGAAACATATAAGATTATTAAGGGTTTGGACACATGAGGCAGGAAACATGTTCCCGATGTTGGGGGAGTCCAGAACCAGGGGCCACACAGTTTAAGAATAAGGGGTAGGCCATTTAGAACGGAGATGAGGAAACACTTTTTCTCACAGAGAGTTGTGAGTCTGTGGAATTCTCTGCCTTAGAGGGCGGTGGAGGCCGGTTCTCTGGATGCTTTCAGGAGAGAGTTAGATAGAGCTCTTAGGGATAGCGGAGTTAAGGGATATGGGGAGAAGGCAGGAACGGGGTACTGATTGGGGATGATCAGCCATGATCACATTGAATGGTAGTGCTGGCTCGAAGGGCCGAATGGCCTACTCCTGCACCTATTGTCTATTGGTCCATATCCCTTCAAACCTGTCCTATCCATGTACCTGTCTAACTGTTTCTTAAATGTTGGGATAGTCCCAGCCTCAACTACCTCCTCCGGCTGCTTGTTCCATGCGCCCACTGTGTGAAAAAGTTACTCCTCAGGTTCCTATTAAATCTTTTCCCCTTCACCTGAAATCCATGTGCTCTGAGAGAGACCTCATTGACAGTGTGTGTTGGGAATGGAAGGCGTTGCCAGAACTCCCGCAGTTTACCCTTGTGCCAGAAACACCGTCAAACCTCTATCCTCTTGGACAGAGTGGCCGTGGAGAGGATGTTTCCACTGGTGGGAGAGTCTAGGACTAGAGGGCACAGCCTCAGAATTAAAGAACGTTCTTTCAGGAAGGAGATGAGGAGGAATTTCTTTAGTCGGTGGGTGGTGAATCTGTGGGATTCATTGCCACTGAAGGCTGTGGAGGCCACAAGTCAGTGGATAGTTTACAGGCAGAGATAGATAGATTATTGATTAGTACGGGTGTCAGGGGTTATGGGGAGAAGGCAGGAGAATGGGGTTAGGAGGGAGAGATAGATCGGCCATTATTGAATGGCGGAGTTGACTTAATGGGCCGAATGGCCTGATTTGCTCCTATCACATAAACCTATGACCTTAAGGGTCAGTTTTGTTTTGGCATATACCGTTGACATGGATGTATGAATATACAGCAGGTCCAGGAAGAACAATATGAGCAAGGTGAGATTGTCAGAATCTTCCAATTGCTTGTGGCTAAAGGGATCAGGGGGTATGGAGAGAAGGCAGGTACAGGATACTGAGTTGGATGATCAGCCATGATCTTATTGAATGGCGGTGCAGGCTCGAAGGGCCGAATGGCCTACTCCTGCACCTATTTTCTATGTTTTGTATGTTTCTAGGTCTCTTGGTAGGATGGAAATCTTGAGTTCACCATCAGAATAAGAAGAATAGATCGGGTAGATGTAGAGAGTCTCTTGCCCAGAGTAGGGGAATCGAGGACCAGAGGACATAGGTTCAAGTTGAAGGGGAAATAGCGAAATAACCTACAAACCTGTACGTCTTTGGAGTGCGGGAGGAAACCAAAGATCTTGGCAAAAACCTACGCAGTTCAGTTCAGTTCTGGGCACCGTGTTATAGGAAAGATGTCGTCAAGCTGGAAAGGGTACAGAGAAGATTTACGAGGCTGTTGCCAGGACTAGAGGGTGTGAGCTACAGGGAGAGGTTTAGTAGGCTGGGTCTCTACTCCATGGAGTGCAGGATCATGAGAGGAATAGATCGGGTAGATGCACAGAGTCTCTTGCCCAGAGTAGGGGAATCAAGGACCAGAGGACATAGGTTCAAGGTGAAGGGGAAAAGATTTAATAGGAATCTGAGGGGTAACTTTTTCTCACAAATGGTGCTGGGTGTATGGAACAAGCTGCCAGAGGAGGTAGTTGAGGCTGGGACTATCCCATCGTTTAAGAAACAGTTAGACAGGTACATGGATAGGACAGGTTTGGAGGGATATGGACCAAGCCCAGGCAGGTGGGACTAGTGTAGCTGGGACATGTTGGCCGGTGTGGGCAAGTTGGGCTGAAGGGCCTGTTTCCATGCTGTATCACCATGGCAAAGTAAGAAGGAATAAAATTGGAGAACATTTTTTATCCGCATATAACCTATTCAAACGTAAATGAAACTGAATGGAGGAGATGGAATTAATGCCCTTCAAAGTCAAGTGGTTTAGATACTGAAATCCTGCAATGCCTGCACTTCTAATATCAGCTTGCTGCAATTCTCCAAGAGCTGTGAGATCCAACAGCAAGAATAACTAACGTGGGATAGTATTTTAGCAGATTGTTCGTGGACATTTACAAAAAGCATAAAGCATGCAGTTTATTAAAATGTTTAAGAAAGAACTGCAGATGCTGGAAAAAAAATCGAAGGCGGACAAAAATGCTGGAGAAACTCAGCGGGTGAGGCAGCATCCATGGAGCGAAGGAAATAGGTGACGTTTCGGGTCGAGACCCTTCTTCAGACTGAGGCTATTTCCACTCGTGGGAGAGTCTAGGACTAGAGGTCACAGCCTCAGAATTAAAGGACGTTCTTTTAGGAAGGAAATGTCTTCAGTCTGAAGAAGGGTCTCGAACCGAAACATCGCCCATTCCTTCACTCCATAGATGCTGCCTCACCCGCTGAGTTCATCCAGCATTTTTGTCTACCTTCAGTCTATTAAAAGCTGGTGAGTCATTGGTGTCTTTGAGTGTTTAATGAGATGTGGTACCCACACACTCTCCATTAAGTGCCCCCCTTTCTACGACACAGTGACCCCAGCCGCACTCCGCATTTAGTTATGCCCACGATGCAGGTAATGCTCTGTAGTTTGGATGTTTAATTATCTTTAGCATTTCCGGTGAACATCTTCAGAAGGATGAGAGGATATCTCATTGAAACATATAAGATTGTTAAGGGTTTGGACACGCTAGAGGCAGGAAACATGTTCCCGATGTTGGGGGGGGGGGGGTCCCGAACCAGGGGCCACACACAGTTTAAGAATAAGGGGTTAGCCATTTAGAACGGAGACGAGGAAACACTTTTTCACACAGAGAGTTGTGAGCCTGTGGAATTCTCTGCCTCAGAGGGCGGTGGAGGCCGGTTCTCTGGATACTTTCAAGAGAGAGCTGGATAGGGCTCTTAAAGATAGCGAAGTCAGGGGATATGGGGAGAAGGCAGGAACGGGGTACTGATTGGGGATGATCAGCCGTGATCGCATTGAATGGCGTGGCTGGCTCGAAGGGCCGAATGGCCGACTCCTGCACCTATTGTCTATTGTCTCTTGTTTATTGTCTTCAAGTGTCATACTGTACTTCCACTGAAGATGAAATGTGGTGCAGAAATACAGTCACAGCGAGAAAGGAATGAGATATTGCTATTGATTGAAGATATAGATGAGATACAGAAGATTGATGCCTTTAACTTCAAGTAACCCTGGCATGCCGTCTCTCTCTCCCTCCCTCTAATTTCTCCAGTCTTCAGTTCTTCAGGGTGGTGAATCTGCGGAATTCTTTGCCACAGACGGCTGTGGAGGCCAAGTCAGTGGATATTTTTCAGCCAGAGATAGATAGCTGCTTGATTAGTTCGGGTGTCAGAGATTATGGGGAGAAGGCAGGAGAATGGGGTTAGGAGGGAGAGATAGATCAGCCACGATTGAATGGCGGAGTAGACTAGATAGGCTGAATGGCCTAATTCTGCTCCTATGTCTTATAACCTTATGATCATCTCCCACTGGGATGGCAGGACTGTCAAATGCTGAGAGAATGGACCCGAAACATCACCTATTCCTTCGCTCCATAGATGCTGCCTCACCGGCTGAGTTTCTCCAACATTTTTATCCACCTTTGATATTTCCAGCATCTGCAGTTCCTTCTTAAACATTTCCTATCGCAATAACCTTCTGCAAGCAAAGTAATTGTTGCAATCAGCCTCTTGATTATTTTCGGAGCTAATCCTTCCTGCCCTTGTGTTGAATAAAAGATGATAAAGCCAATTTTACTTTGCAATTCTCAATTATAATATTTTATAAATTTAGTCTCCATTGTGTTCAACTTCTCTGTTGAGGAGCACAATTCGGGCGTGACCTGATCATAAAACTGTAGACAATAGACAATAGGTGCAGGAGTAGGCCATTCGGCCCTTCGAGCCAGCACCACCATTCAATGTGATCATGGCTGATCATCCACAATCAGTACCCCGTTCCTGCCTTCTCCCCATATCCCCTGACTCCGCTATCTTTAAGAGCCCTATCTAGCTCTCTCTTGAAAGTACCCAGAGAACCGGCCTCCACTGAGGCAGAGAATTCCACAGACTCACAACTCTCTGTGAGAAAAAGTGTTTCCTCGTCTCCGTTCTAAATGGCTTACCCCTTATTCTTAAACTGCGGCCCCTGGTTCTGGACTCCCCCAACATCGGGAACATGTTTCCTGCCTCTAGCGTGTCCAAGCCCTTAATAATCTTATATGTTTCAATAAGATGCCCTCTCATCCTTCTAAACTCCAGAGTGTACAAGCCCAGCTGCTCCTAAAGAGGTTTCCATAGGAATCCAACAAATGCTCAGTAAAAACGAAAACTGCTGGAGCAACTCAGCAGGTCAGGCAGCACCTGTGGAGGGAATGGATGCGTGATTAGGCCATTCAGCCCATCAATTCTACTTCATTCAGTCATGGCTGATCTATCTCCCTCATCTAACCCTACTGTCCTTTCCACAGACAGCATGTGGCCACTTTCTGTGATGATGTATAATGTGGATAAATGTGAGGTTATCCACTTTGGTGGCAAAAACAGGAAAGTAGACTATTATCTGAATGGACCGATTAGGAAAGGGGAGATGCAACGAGACCTGGGTGTCATGGTACACCAGTCATTAAAAGTAGGCATGCAGGTGCAGCAGGCAGTGAAGAAAGCGAATGGTATATTAGCATTCATAGCAAAAGGATTTGAGTATAGGAGCAGGGAGGTTCTACTGCAGTTGTACAGGGTCTTGGTGAGACCACACCTGGAGTATTGCGTACAGTTTTGGTCTCCTAATCTGAGGAAAGACATTCTTGCCATAGAGGGAGTACAGAGAAGGTTCACCAGACTGATTCCTGGGATGTCAGGACTGTCATATGAAGAAAGACTGGATAGACTCGCTTTGTACTCACTAGAATTTAGAAGATTGAGGGGGGATCTTATAGAAACTTACAAAATTCTTAAGGGGTTGGACAGGCTAGATTCAGGAAGATTGTTTCCGATGTTGGGGAAGTCCAGAACAAGGGGCCGCAGTTTAAGGATAAGAGCGAAATCTTTTAGGACCGAGATGAGGAAAACATTTTTCACGCAGAGAGTGGTGAATCTGTGGAATTCTCTGCCACAGAAGGTAGTTGAGGCCAGTTCGTTTGCTATATTTAAGAGGGAGTTAGATGTGGCCCTTGTGGCTAAAGAGATCAGGGAGTATGGAGAGAAGGCAGGTACAGGATACTGAGTTGGATGATCAGCCATGATCATATTGAATGGCGGTGCAGGCTCGAAGGGCCGAATGGCCTACTCCTACACCTATGTTTCTATGTTTCTATGTATTCTGGGGAGGGGGATTCTGCCAGAAAGCTATACAGTGTGGAAACAGGCCCTTCGGCCCCACTTGCCCACACTACCAACATGTCCCGCCTACATTAATCCCACCCACCTGCGTTTGGCCCACATCCCTCTACAAGGATGGAGAATTCATTGCCACAGATGGCTGTGGAGGCCACAAGTCAGTGGATATTTTAAAGGCAGAGGTAGATAGATTCTTGATTAGTGCGGGTGTCAGGGGTTATGGGGAGAAGGCAGGAGGATGGGGTTAGGAGGGAGAGATAGATCAGCCACTTGATGGGCCGAATGGCCTAATTCTTCTCCTATCATGAACCTACTCAATCCATGTACTTGTCTAAATGACGTAGTTTAAGTGTTCAATAGAGTTTTTATTGTTACATGTGCAAACACACTGTGCCCTTCTTGCCTTCCACACAGGCCAGCAAAGTACTGTCACACACAAGCACAATAGAAAAAAATTAAAACATTGAAACAAAGACAATAGGTGCAGGAGTAGACCATTCGGCCCTTCGAGCCAGCACCGCCGTTCAATGTGATCATGGCTGATCATCCCCAATCAGTACCCCGTTCCTGCCTTCTCCCCAAATCCCTTGATTCCTTTGTGGGCCTGTCCCACTTAGGCAACTGTTTAGGCGACTGCAGGAGACTATGTAGTTGCCACATGTTCGCGGGTGGTTGCCGGGGAGTCGCCATGGAGAGTAGCGAGAATTCTCGTGCCGTAGGTGGGTGGTCAGGTTGTCGCCCATGGTGGAGAGAGTGGAGAGCTCGGAGTGCAAATTACAGACAGCCTCACCTGGTCCAGGAACACCACTGGGACCATCAAACGGGCCCATCAGCGACTGCACCTGCTGAGGAAACTCAACCAGGCCTCACTCCCCATCAGCATCCTCAGGACTTTCTACAGGGGTACGGTGGAGTCTGTACTCACATACTGAATAAATACGTGGTACTCCACCTGCAACTGCTCAGACAGGAAGGCTCTGCGGAGGGTAGTGAGGGGAGCAGAGAGGATCATTGGCGTCTCCCTACCCTCGGTACAAGAACTGTTCCAGAGCCGCTGTCTGAAAAAAGCTCTGAGAATTGCTAAGGACAAACTGCACCCCCTCCACAGACACCTGGATCTCCTGCCATCAGGCAAGAGATATCGAAGCATCAAAGCCCGGACTACAAGACTGCTAAACAGCTTCCTACCACAGGCTGTGAGGCTGCTAAACAGTCACTCTGTACTCACAGTCACCTGATTCTGCAGCTGGCACGGACACTTTAATAACTGGCACTGGCCACTCAAATCAGCTGCCCCGGACATTTTTATGATTGGTTTTAATGTTGCTGTTTTACCTGCTTTTAACTATTTATACTGTTCCATCAGGGACTGGATTATTTTTTTGTGTTATTATGTGTGAAATGTTTTAAGTTTCATGTGCGATGCTCCGCTATTCCCTGAGAAACGTCTTCTCATTTTGCACTGTACAACTGTTGCTTGCAAGATGACAATAAAGGTTGATTGATTGAAGGTTCTCGTAGGCTGTAGCTGGTGCTGACCGGTGAATTTCGTTGGCTCATTGGGGAACAAAACGTAAGCAGTAGTTTTCAGAACCAAGGATAACCGACCGGTAATATTAAATATCCTCCGAGCTTCACAGCAGTGTATCTTTGGCTTCTTAAAACTTGTCTCCGCTCCTTCTCCCCCCCTTCTACCCCCCCCCCAAATTTTAAAGGACTTCAGTGACCCTTCCCATACACTGTGTTTTCACCGTTTTAAATACAGCACCAACCTTCCTGTTCATCGCGGTGTGTGTCTGTATCACAGTGGTTTTGCACCGTGTGAATATCACACAGACAGCGCACCCCCCGCTTGCCCTGTCCCCCACCTGCATAATGGGCTGATGAAGGAAGTTGTGTGTGTATGTGTGTGTGTGTGTGCGTGTAGGTGTGTGTGTGTGTGTGTGTATGTGTGCGTGTGCATGTGCGTGTGTGTGCGCATGTGTGTGTGTGTGTGCATGTGTGTGTGCGTGTGTGTGTGTGTGTGTGTGCGCATGTGTGTGTAGGTGTGTGTGTGTATGCGTGTGCGTGTGCGTGTGTGCGTGTGCGTGTGTGTGTGTGTGTGTGTGTGTGTGTGTGCGTGCGTGTGTGTGTGTGTGTGCGTGTGTGCGTGTGCGTGCGTGCACACGTGCGTGTGTGTGTGCGCGTGCGTGTGTGCGTGCGTGCGTGTGCGTGCGTGCATACGTGCGTGTGTGTGTGTGTGTGTGTGTGTTCCACTCTGACAGTCGCCGTTCCTGTCGCTGGTTTTTCAGGCGACTGCCGGCCACTTGGCAGTCTGTATACATACTTGGGTGATAAAAACCTCTTCGAATCAGATTCACAACTCACTGGGTGTAATCCCCAATTAACAGAGTCGAATCAGCTGCTGATATTTTTGTTGAGTTAGGCAAACTCTCAAATTGTTAGTTTCCAATAAATGTTTCTTCCAACATGTGATCAGTTTGCTAGCCCCCTGCAAGGAGGCAGTGTGTAAAAACATCATGGAAACAGAGCGTGCCGCAAATACTCAGCGGGTCAGCGCTCATGTTGACACTAATGTTTTTCATTAGAAGTTCCCCTAGACTAATGCCCATTGAGTTCAGTGTGATTAGAGGTTCAGGCACTCAGGTTGTCCACTTGAATGCCTGATTGAAAGATGCAGCAACGAAACAGGCCATTCGGCCCATTGAGTCAAGAGTGTTATATTGTCATATGTTCCAAAATTCTTAGGCTGCCTTTGGTCATGGTGCTATTCACTATATGGAGGACGCCTGCCTGTGCGTGACTTTGTTTAACGTGGGGAGACTGGTGCACAGACAGCCACCCCACGGTCCTTGGCAGATCTGGGTCGGGATCCAGTGGCGTGGAGTCCAAGACGACCGGAGACCCTTTTCTGCTGCAGCCTTCATCCACCTTCCCAGCCGTTGTGACGCTCCACTAAGGTCAACCATAAACACAAATAGTTCAGTGTATGTACATACACATGTATGTATATGTATACACACAAGAGAGGAATAGATTGGGTAGATGCACAGTCTCTTGCCTAAAGTAGGGGAATCTGTGGAATTCTTTGCCACAGAAGGCTGTAGAGGTCACGTCAGTGGATATATTTAAGGCTGAGATAGATAGATTCTGAAGAAGGGTCTCGACCCATAACATCACCCATTCCTTCTTGCCACAGATGCTGCCTGTCCCACTGAGTTACTCCAGCTATTTGTGTCCATCTTCGGTTTAAACCAGCATCTGCAGTTCCTTCCTACACACACATAGATAGATTCTTGATTAGTGCAGGTGTCAGAGGTTATGGGGAGAAGGCAGGAGAATGGGCTTAGGACAGAGAGATAGATCAGCCATGATTTAATGGCAGAGTAGACTCGATGAGCCGAATGGCCTAATTCTGCTCCTATCACTTATGATCTCATGATCTTTGTAGTGTGGGAGGAAACCGGAGAAAACCCGGAGAAAACCCATGCAGGTCACGGGGGGAATGTACAAACTCTGGAACAGACAGCACCCGTAGTCGGGATCGAACCCGGTTCTCTGGCGCTGTGAGGCAGCAACTCTACATATATTGTCTTATAGACAATAGACAATAGGTGCAGATGTAGCCCTTCGAGCCAGCACCGCCATTCAATGTGATCATGGTTGATCATCCACAATCAGTACCTCGTTCCTGCCTTTTTCCCATATCTGCTATCCCCAAGAGCCCTATCTAGCTCTCTCTTGAAAGTATCCAGAGAACCGGCCTCCACCGCCCTCTGAGGCAGAGAATTCAACAGATTCACAACTCTCTGTGTTAATTTTTTTTTTTCCTCAGATCCGTTCTAAATGGCTTACCCCTTATTCGTAAACTGTGGCCCTTGGTTCTGGACTCCCCCAACATCGGGAACATGCTTCCTGCCTCTAGCGTGTCCAAACCCTTAATAATCATATATGTTTCAACAAAATACCCTCTCATCCTTCTAAACTCCAGAGTGTACAAGCCCTGCCGCTCCATTCTCTCAGCATATGACAGTCCCACCATCCCGGGAATTAACCTTGTAAACCTACGCTGGGCTCCCTCAATAGCAAGAATGTCCTTCCTCAAATTAGGGGACCAAAACTGCACACAATACTCCAGGTGTGGTGTCACCAGGGCTCTGTGCAACTGCAGATGGACCTCTTTGCTCCTATACTCAACTACTCTTGTTATGAAGGCCAACATGCCATTCGCTTTCTTCACTGCCTGCTGCACCTGCAGGCTTACTTTCATTGGTAGACAAAAATGCTGGAGAAACTCAGCGGGTGCAGCAGCATCTATGGAGCGAAGGAAATAGGCAACGTTACGGGCGAATTTCCGATTCTCCAGCACCTGCAGTTCCTTCTTAAACTGCTTACTTTCATTGACTGATGAACAAGGACCCCCAGATCCCGTTGTACTTCCCCTTTTCTCCATTCTCTCAGCATATGCCAGTCCCGCCATCCCGGGAATTAACCTGGTGAACCTACGCTGCACTCCCTCAATACCAAGTCATCATGAACTATTCATTTTACACAGCAATTCCTTGAGCCTTCAATTTCGCTTCTGCTTGCTGCAGACAGAATTGCCACGTCCACATTAAAATTCAAGAAAAATTAAATGGGTTTGAGCAGATGCAGAGGATAGATGCTGATGTAAATGAGCCCTCTCACGCTGCAGTGGACCGATGCTTGAGTGGATAGCGTGTGGGATTGAAGAGATGAGAGGACAGACTTTTAACAGTTTTATACATCATCTGATTAATTAGTACAATTATGCTAAAGGGTAATATAGAAATTACACAGTGGCAGGGCATCCAGGGCGACCAGGACGTGCTAACAGCAACCATATTCAGTAAGCATCCATTGTGACTAAGCTGGGAGCAGGAGCCTAGTGTGTAGGGAGGATGGGGGGGGGGGGGGGGGGGGGGGGGGGGGGGGGGGGGGGGAGAGCGAGGAGCATTTGATTTTTTTTAAATAAGATACTTGGGATGATTTCAAGAGAGAGTTACTGTCGATACAGCTCTTAGGGTTAACGGAATCAAGGGATATGGGGAAAAAGCAGGAACGGGGGGTACTGATTGTGGATGATCAGCCATGATCACATTGAATTGAACAGAGAGTTGTGAGTCTGTGGTATTTTCTGCCTCAGATGGAGGCAGGTTCTCTGGATACTTTCAAGAGAGAGCTAGATAGGGCTCTTGAAGACAGTGGAGTCAGGGGATATGGGGAGAAGGCAGGAACGGGGTAGTGATTGGGGATGATCAGCCATGATCACATTGAATGGCAGTGCTGGCTCGAAGGGCCGAATGGCCGACTCCTGCACCTATTGTCTATTGTCTATTATTGAGCCTCAGCTTTGATGATGTCGGCTGCTCTTGACATTGAAGGATGCTGATGAAGAGAAACCCTTTCTTGCATGCCCGCAGAGGACGGGAAAGGAACCTGCTTAAAATCACATTGAATGGCGGTGCTGGCTCAAAGGGCCGAATGGCCTACTCCTGCACCTATTGTCTATTGCCTATTGAAACCTCTTTAAGCTACAGTTTTATGATCAGGTCACGCCCGAATTGTGCTCCTCAACAGAGAAGGTGAACACAATGGAGACAAAATGTATAAAATATTATAATTGAGAATTGCAAAGTAAAATTGGTTTTATCATCTTTTATTCAACACAAGGGCAGGAAGGATTAGCTCCGAAAATAATCAAGAGGCTGATTGCAACAATTACTTTGCTTGCAGAAGGTTATTGGGATAGGAAATGTTTAAGAAAGAACTGCAGATGCTGGAAAAATCGAAGGTGGATAAAAATGTTGGAGAAACTCAGCGGGTGAGGCAGCATCTATGGAGCGAAGGAATAGGTGAAGTTTGGGGTCCATTCCCTCAGCATTTGATACTTATGATACTCTCTGGATATGGTCAAGAGAGAGCTAGACAGGGATCTTAAAGATAGTGGAGTCAGGGGATAAGGGGAGAAGGCAGGAACGGGGTACTGATTGTGGATGATCAGCCATGATCACATTGAATGGCAGTGCTGGCTTGAAGTTTTGAATGGCCTCCTCCTGCACCTGTTTTCTATGTTTCTATAATACAGATCTTCAGTTCAAACAGCTTCATATAGACACAAAATGCTGGAGTAATTCAGCGGGACAGGCAGCATCTCTGGAGAAAAGGAATCATTTTAGATGCACAGAGCCTCTTGCCCAGAGTAGGGGAATCGAGGACCAGAGGACATGGGTTCAAGGAGAAGGGGAAACAATTTGGGGGAGTAACTTTTTCACACAGAGGGTGGTGGGTGTATGGAACCAGCTGCCAGAGGAGGTGGTTGAGGCTGGGACTATCCCAATGTTTAAGAAACTGGTTCATTGATAGGGCAGGTTTGGAAGGATATGGACCAAATGTGGGCAGGTGGGACTAGTGTAGCTGGGATATGTTGGCCGGTGTGGGCAAGTTGGGCCGAAGGACTTGTTTTCATGCTGTATCACTGTTTGACTCCATGAATGGGTGACATTTCTGGTCGAGACTCTTCTTCATACTAGTTTGACTGTCCTCCTGATTAAATCTTATCTTTGTGTGCCCCTTTGTCCACTTCTCCCAGCTAACAATGCTCTAATCTACACTTTCCTTGAGCTTCATACCCTGTGATCTCTCGTTTTCACACCTTACCCTTCCATATCTCTGTGTCTCCCTCTCCCCCGACTCTCAGTCTGAAGGTTCTCGACCCGAAACGTCACCCATTCCTTCTCTCCAGAGATGCTGCCTGTCCCGCTGAGTTACTCCAGCACTTTGTGTCCATGTTTGGCGTAAACCAGCACCTGCAGTTCCTTGCCGCACAGCTTCATTTCTGGTTGGAAGGTTGGAAACCAACAACTCTGTGATTGTGGCGATACTTTTAAGTCAGTGGGATAGGTCGCAATCAGACACAATCTCTCCTTAACTGAGAGGGCGTTGCCTGAACACGAGGGTGTGAGCTACAGGGAGAGGTTGAGCACTCTATTCCATGGAGCGCAGGAGGATGAGGGTGGTCCACTTTCCTCATAATAAGAGCAGTCGAATAAAGGAGCAAAGAGGTCCTTCTGCAGTTGTACAGAACCCTAGTGAGACCACACCTGGAGTATTGTGTGCAGTTTTGGTCCCCTAATTTGAGGAAGGACATTCTTGCTATTGAGGGAGTGCAGCGTAGGTTCACCAGGTTAATTCTCGGGATGGCGGGACTGTCATATGCTGAGAGAATGGAGCGGCTGGGCTTGTACACTCTGCAATTTAGGATGAAAGGATATCTCATTGAGTTCCTGCCTTCTCCCCATATCGCCTGACTCCGCTATCTTTAAGAGCCCTATCTCGCTCTCTCTTGAAAGTATCCAGAGAACCGGCCTCCACCACCCTCTGAGGTAGAGAATGCCACAGACTCACAACTCTCTGTGAAAAAGTGTTTCCTCATCTCCATTCTAAATGGCTTACCCCTTATTCTTAAACTGTGTGGCCCCTGGTTCTGGACTCCCCCAACATCGGGAACATGTTTCCTGCCTCTAGCGTGTCCAAACCCTTAATAATCTTATACCTTTCAATAAGATGCCCTCTCATCCTTCTAAACTCCAGAGTGTACAAGCCCAGCCGCTCAGCATATGACAGTCCCGCCATCCCGGGAATTAACCTTGTAAACCGACACTGCACTCCCTCAATAGCAGGAATGTCCTTCCTCAAATTAGGGGACGAAAACTGCACACAATACTCCAGGTGTGGTCTCACTAGGGCCCTGTACCTCAATAGTTTAATTACCTCAGTCAATGACACTCTCTAATGGAACTAATGATCTGCATTTGCAAGTATATCTCTCACAAAGCTGTTCCTTCAAGCTAACGTTCCTCTGCCTGTAACAAATCCAAATGTCAATGGAGCCAGGATATATCGGAATGGACAGGATGTGAAATATTGGATTTGTGCCACTGTTAGTTACAAATTCAAGAAAGGTCAGCTTAAATTTACATCTAGAGCACTGAATATCTTCAGCCTGTCAAAATATGCTGAGTCAACCAAGATGGATGAGTGATAGATATAGAAATAGTCACACACAGTGTGGAAACAGGCCCTTCGGCCCATCTTGCCCACACCAGTCAACATGTCCCAGCTGCACAAGTCCCACCTGCCTGCACTTGGTCCATATCCCTCCAAACCTGTCCTATCTATGTACCTGTCTAACTGTTCTCTGCCTCAGTGGAGGCCGGTTCTCTGGATACTTTCAAGAGAGAGCTAGATAGGGCTCTTAAAGATAGCGGAGTCAGGGGATATGGGGAGAAGGCAGGAACAGGGTACGGATTTGGGATGATCAGCCATGATCACATTAAATGGCGGTGCTGGCTCGAAGGGCCGAATGGCCTACCCCTGCACCTATTGTCTCTTGTTTCTTAAAATAGAAGATTTTAAGGGTAGTTGAGGCTGGGATAGTCCCAGCCTCAACCACATCCTCCGGCAGCTCGTTCCATACACCCACCACCCTCTGTGTTAAATAGTTACCCCTCAGATTCCCATTAAATCGTTTCCCCTTCACCTTGAACCTATGTCCTCTGGTCCTCGATTCCCCTACTCTGGGCAAGAGACTGTGCATCTACCCAATCAATTCTCCTCGTGATTTTGTACACATTATGTGTGGTCGGAAACAAAATATTAGGAACATATGGGAGGCCGCATGTGAGGCTGCTAAGGGTCTCAGTCGTCGTTGAGGCCGCAACGAGGAGCGGCCTCCAACAGGAAGAGACCGGGGACTCAGGTGTCGACTCACCGTTGCCGTCGCGGAGCTGGCCGAGTCCGGAGCGGTGGAGGAGCGCTGCTGCTGCTGATGCTGTTGCTGCTGCCGCTGCTGCTGCTGCCGGAGAGTTGGAGGCTCTCTACAGGTCTGTGGACGACGGCGCCGGGAGCCCACAGCTCCCTGGAGGGAGACCGCTTTTCGGGGCTTCTGCGGCGGCGACTTCTCCCGCCCGAGTTGCGGGGTCGAAGAGCTCCTGGAGCGGGGCCTGACACCACTGCCCCGCGCGGCTGGAATGGCCGCGGACTTTGCGAGCGCACACCGGGGGCTCCAACATCAAGACCCGGTGTGCGACCTCGCACCACCCGGCGTGGCTTTAATGGCCGCGGGACAATCGCCATCGCCAGCCGGGGGCTATGACTTTGACTCTGACATCGGGGGGGGGGGGGGGGAGAGTGCAGTGGAGAGAGAAGTTTATTTGGCCTTCCATCACAGCTATGTGATGGATGTTTATGTTAAATGTAATTATGTTGTGCCTGAGGACTATTTGTGTGTAATGTATGGCTGCAGAAACGGCATTTCGTTTGTATCTCCAGGGGTCCAAATGACAATTAAATTGACTCTTGACTTGTCTCTTGACTCTTGAGGAAGATGAGAGTCCACAGTATCAAAGGGCAGATACTACCGTGGATAGCAGGTTGGCTGGGTGGCAGAAGACAAAGAGTGGCAGTAAAGGGGGGGTTTTCTGATTGGCTGCCAGTGACTAGCGGAGTCCCACAGGGCTCGGTGTTGGGGCCGCTACTCTTCACGTTGTATATTCATGATGTGGACGAGGGGATTGAAGGCTTTGTGGTCAAGTTTGCGGATGATACAAAAATAGGTGGAAGGGCAGGTAGTGTAGAGAAAGCAGGGACTCTGCAGAAGGACTTGGACAGGTTGGGAGAGTGGGCAGAGAAGTGGCAGATGGAATATAGTGCAGCAAAGTGTGGAGTCACGCATGTTGGTCGTAGGAATTAAGGCATAGACTATCTTCTAAATGGGCAGAGAATCCAGAAATCGGAGGTGCAAAGGGACTTGGGAATCGCTGGTGCAGGATTCCCAAAAAAAGTTAATCTGCAAGTTGAATTGGTCGTAAAGAAAGCAAACTAGCATTTATTTCAAGAGGGCCTGTATACAAAAACAGGGATGTAATGTTGAGGCTCTACAAGGCGCTGGTCAGGCCGCATTTGGAATATTGTGAGCAATTTTGGGCCCCGTATCTGAGGAAGGATGTGCTGGCTCTGAAGAGGGTCCAGAGGAGGTTTACAAGAATGATCCCAGGAATGAGTGGGTTAACCTATGATGAGCGTTTGTTGGCACTGGGCCTGTACTCGCTGGAGTTTAGAAGAATGAGGGGGGGCCTTCATTGAAACATGCAGAATAGTGAAAGGCTTGGATAGAGTGGACGTGGAGAGGATGTTTCCACTAGTGGGAAAATTAAAGGACGTTCTTTTAGGAAGGAGATGCGGAGGAATTTCTTTAGTCAGAGGGTGGTGAATGTGGAATTCTTTGCCACAGATGGCTGTGGAGGCCACAAGTCAATAGATATTTTTAAGGCAGAGATTGATAGATTCTTGATTAGTACGGGTGTCAGGGGTTATGGGGAGAAGGCAGGAGAATGGGGTTAGGAGGGAGAGATAGACTGTGTCCTAAGCCCCCTGCTGTTTAGTCTGCTTACACACGACTGTACTGCTAGACTCAATAACAACTTCATCAACAAGTTCGCTGATGACACAACAGTGGTGGGTCTCATCAGTGACAATGATGAGTCGGCATACAGGATGGAGGTAGAGCTGCTCACAGGATTGTGCAAATCCCACAACCTCATTCTCAACGTGGGAAAAACTAAGGAGATGGTGGTTGACTTCAGGAGGGCGGGAAAACAACACCATACACCTCTGCACATCGATGGAGCTGATGTGGAAAGGGTCAGTAGCGTGAAGTTCCTAGGACTACACCTGTCAGATGACCTGATGTCCACAACCAACACCACAGCACTGGTCAAGAGAGCCCAGCAGCGACTACACCCTCTCCGAAGACTACGGAAAGCAGGTCTCCCCACTACACATCTACAAACTTTTTATAGGGGGACAATCGAGAGCACATTAACCTACGGCATCACTTCCTGGTTCGGGAGCTGCAAGGCGTACGAACGGCAACAACTTGACAGGATTGTGAAGACCGCCAGCAGGATTATTGGTGCTCCACTCCCTTTCTTGCTGGACATATACAGGAAGAGATTTATCAGCAGAGCCATCTCCATCATCAAAGACCCCTACCACCCATCGCATCACATATTCTCCATCCTGCCATCTGGGAAGAGGTACAGGAGCATTAGCTGCAAAACCAGCAGATGCTCCTCAGCTTCTTCCCGCAGGCTATAAGACTGCTAAACGGACTTAGCCCCCTGCCAAAGTATCGCGCACCAACCATCAACCTGGACACACTGCAGCAGCTGTCGATCAGAACGCCTGTTGATGTTTAGTAGAGAGTAAAGTGTTTAATTTAATTTGTTCATGATATATGTATTTTTATTTCTATTTATTTGTTGTTATTTGTACTGCACACTGAATGGACACTGGTTGAGCAACATATTTTTGTTTCCTCTGGGTATGTGAGTACTCAGGAAAATGACAATAAAGATATATTGATACTGATACTGATACTGATAGATCAGCCATGATTGAATGGTGGAGTAGGCTTAATGGGCCGAATGGCCTAATTCTGTTCCTATTGCTTATGATCTAATGATATGGCCCTGACCTCCCATCGACCTCATTGAAGATCCCCGGACTGTCTGTTGTGGGACTTTACTCGAATTTATCTTGCATTATTCTTCAGTTGAGTTTATTGTCACATGTACTGAGGTACAGTGAAAAGCTTTTGTTGCGTGCTGACCAGTCAGCGGAAAGACAATACATGATTACAATCGAGCCGTCCACAGTGTACAGATACAGGATAAAGGAAACATGAAACACTAAATCTCTCTATCATGTATCTGTACATTGTAAAAGTCTCGATTGTAATCATGAATTGTCTTTCCGCTGACTGAAAGTCTAAAGTCTTCTCCGCCATTCAATCATGGCTGATCTATCTCTCCCTCTCAACCCCATTCTCCAGCCTTCTCCCCATAACCCTTGACACCCGTACTAATCAAGAACGTGTCAATTAAGATGGCACCTAACTTACCTGCATGAACGAAAATGTGCACTCTCAAAACGGTACAGAGGCGCAGCGGTAGAGTTGCTGCCTCACAGCGCCAGCGACCCGGGTTCGATCCCGACTACGGGTGCTGTCTGTACAGAGTTTGTACGTTCTCCCCGTGACCTGCACGGATTTTCTCCGAGATCTCCAGTTTCCTCCCACACTCCAAAGGCATCCAGGTTTGTAGGTTAAATGGCTTGGAAAATGTAAAACTTTCCCTAGTGTGTGCAGGATAGTGTTAGTGTGTGGGGATCGCTGGTCGGCGCTGTAGATGACAGTGTGCACCTTTTGACCTCACCACTACTTGGAACAAGTATAATTACAACCTTGATCTCTCCTAGTGGTACAGCTGTGCAGTAATGTATACAGTGAATAAAGTGTGCAGTGGTTGATGACACTCTTTACATGGTGTCAGAAGTGGGATTCGAACCCATGCCTCGGTGGGCCTGTTTCTGCGCTGCATCTCTAAACCGGGGGTGGGCAACCTTGCTCTGCATAGGGGCCGTGACGCATGTCTGTGAGCGGATGGCGGGCCACATCTATCACGCGTACACATGGATCCCGCCCCTATCCCGCCCCGGATGGCAGGCATCAAATCCCGTGTCCGCAGATGGTAGACAATAATGCTGGTGAAACTCAGCGGGTTGAGGCAGCCTCATGCAATCCTTGCATGTCTCACCCGCTGAGTTTCTCCAGCATTTTTGTCTACCTTCGATTTTTCCAGCATCTGCAGTTCTTTCATAAACGTGTTCACAGAAGGTTCGTGGTCGTGCCAGCGGCTTTGCGCAGGATGCAGTACAGACAGAGTTCAGCCGTGCTTGACCGCACTTGCCGCACGGCGGGCCGGATGATTTCGGGGTAGGGGCCGCATTCGGCCCGGGGGCCGTAGGTTGCCAACCCCTGCTCTAAACAAAAACTAAACCAATCATCTACCTTTGCCCCATAGCCCCCGACACCCGTACTAATCGTAAATCTATCAATTAAGATTGCACTTAATATATCTGCTGGGAGGAAAAGCCATACTCTCAAAACATTTCTGCCTGTATTTATTTTGAACATATTCCCAGCTTAGCACCATAAGTAAATGCGTGATGAATTAACAAAAGATTCCAATGTTATGCTAATCTTTCAGGCATGCTGAGAGTACTTTATAAAGTTTGAGCAGATGATTCATTGTTCATTATCAGGACTGACTGATGTTGAAAATCCTTCACGAGAAATGCTCAATAATTTGCTTCTAGTACTCTAGAGTAATTTTGTTTCAAAACAACATTACTGTAATCAAATACATTGTCATTGCTAATTCTCTGCACTGACAGTGTGCGCTAAATAGGTTATTGTATCTAAGATAGATACAGAGTGCTGGAGTAACTCAGCGGGTCAGCCTAACTCTGTGGAGAACATGGATAGGTGATGTTTCACAGAGTGCTGGAGTAACTCAGCGGGTCAGGCAGCATCTGTGGAGAATTTGGATGGGTTACTTTTTGGGCCTAGATCCTTCTTCTGTCTGTGAAACGTCACCTATCCATGTTCTACCGGGATGAGGCGGAGCAGCTGACAGTGTGGTGTGAAGAAAATAACCTGCTCCTCAACACCTTAAAGACAAAGGAAATAATAATAGACTTTAGGAAGAATAAAATGGACATGGTACCATTGATTATCAGAGGGGACTGTGTGGAGAGGGTGGCGGATTTCCGCTTCCTGGGAATCCATATTGAGGAGGACCTGACGTGGAGCGTGAACACCTCTGCGCTGCTGAAAAAGATCCAGCAGAGACTGCACTTCCTGAGGGTGCTCAGGAAGAATAACATCACTCAGAGACTGCTGCTGTCCTTTTATCGGTGCTCCATTGAGAGCATCCTAACATACTGTGTATGCGTATGGTACACCAGCTGCACAGCGGCTCAGAGGAAAGCGCTCCAGAGGGCCATTGACAACGCCCAGAGTGATTGTCGGCTGCCCTCTCCTTACCATGGAGGACTTACACAGTTCCCGCTGCATCAAAAAATCCCAGAGTATTATAAAGGACATTTCCCACCCCGGACACTCCCTGTTTGAACTGTTGCCGTCAGGCAGACGGTACAGATCTACAAGGACAAGGACAAACAGACTAAAAAACAGTTTTTACCCCACTGCTATAAAAGCACTAAATGTAGCCGCCAAGGAACGCAGGGGCGATACATACTAAGGGACTGTGGTACACTGTGAAACCGACAGAAGGATGGAGGGTTGGGTGTTTATGCGTGCTATTTTCATGATATTTATTTTAGTTGTTTATCTTTTAATATTTTATCTTGTATGTATCGTTAGCTTTTAGAAATGTTTGAATGGTGCACTGACTGGCTGACATTTTTTAATTTAGTTGTACATGGTTCATGTTACAATGACAATAAAGAAACTATTCTATTCTATTCTCCACAGATGCTGCCTGACCCACTGAGTTACTCCAGCACTCTGTGAAACGTCACCTATCCAAAATCCTCTCCCCATAAGCCTTCTCCCCTTAACCCTTGACACCCGTTCTAATCAAGAATTTGTCTATCTCTGCCTTAAAATTATCCACTGACTTGGCCTCCACAGCCCTCCTTGGAAATGAATTCCACAGATTCACTAACATCTGACTAAAGATATTCCTCCTCACCTCCTTTCCAAAAGAACGCCCTTTAATTCAGAGGCTGTGACCTCTAGTCCTGAACTCTCCCACTAGTGGAAACATCCTCTTCACATCCACTCTATCCAAGTCTTTCACTATTCTGTACGTTTCAATGAGGTTCCCCCCTCATTCTTCTGAACTCCAGCGAGTACAGGCCCAGTGCCGACAAACGCTCATCAGATGTTAACCCACTCATTCCTGTAGCGGAAGCATAGGTTCAGGTCAAGCATCAGTCTCATTGTTCTTAAGACCTGATGTGACCGCACCTTGTCTTGCCTTCCTGGCAAGGCTGGTACTGGCCTTGTGAAATGTCAGTGAGCACTGACTGTACAAATGTCAGCACATCCCATCGATCCTCTCCCTTCCTCCGTCAAGCAGTGATCCATGCGCTCTGCTCAATATTCACCATCTGGTTGACCTTTTTGCTTCGCTGCTCTGTGGGATTCCAAGTGCTTCGACTCAAAGAGTGATACATAGAAACATCGAAACATAGAAATTAGGTGCAGGAGTAGGCCATTCGGCCCTTCGAGCCTGCACCGCCATTCAATATGATCATGGCTGATCATCCAACTCAGTATCCCGTACCTGCCTTTTCTCCATACCCCCTGATCCCCTTAGCCACAAGGGCCACATCTAACTCCCTCTTAAATATAGCCAATGAACTGGCCTCAACTACCCTCTGTGGCAGAGAGTTCCAGAGATTCACCACTCTCTGTGTGAAAAAAGTTCTTCTCATCTCAGTTTTAAACGATTTCCCCCCTTATCCTTAAGCTGTGACCCCTTGTCCTGGACTTCCCCAACATTGGGAACAATCTTCCTGCCTCTAGCCTGTCCAACCCCTTAAGAATTTTGTAAGTTTCTATAAGATCCCCTCTCAATCTTCTAAATTCTAGAGAGTATAAACCAAGACTATCCAGTCTTTCTTCATAAGACAGTCCTGACATCCCAGGAATCAGTCTGGTGAACCGTCTCTGCACTCCCTCTATGGCAATAATGTCCTTCCTCAGATTTGGAGACCAAAACTGTACGCAATACTCCAGGTGTGGTCTCACCAACACCCTGTACAACTGCAGTAGAACCTCCCTGCTCCTATACTCAAATCCTTTTGCAATGAAAGCTAACATACCATTCGCTTTCTTTACTGCCTGCTGCACCTGCATGCCTACCTTCAATGACTGGTGTACCATGACACCCAGGTCTCGCTGCATCTCCCCCTTTCCCAATCGGCCACCATTTAGATAATAGCCTGCTTTCCCGTTTTTGCCACCAAAATGGATAACCTCACATTTATCCACATTATACTGCATCTGCCAAACATTTGCCCACTCACCCAGTCTATCCAAGTCACCTTGCAGTCTCCTAGCATCCTCCTCACAGCTAACACTGCCCCCCAGCTTAGTGTCATCCGCAAACTTGGAGATATTGCCTTCAATTCCCTCATCCAGATCATTAATATATATTGTAAATAGCTGGGGTCCCAGTACTGAGCCTTGGGGTACCCCACTAGTCACTGCCTGCCATTGTGAAAAGGACCCGTTTACTCCTACTCTTTGCTTCCTGTTTGCCAGCCAGTTCTCTATCCACATCAATACTGAACCCCCAATGCCTTGTGCTTTAAGTTTGTATACTAATCTCTTATGTGGGACCTTGTCCAAAGCCTTCTGGAAGTCCAGATACACCACATCCACTGGTTCTCCCACTGTGGATACAGTGTGGAAACAGGCCTATCCGACCAACTTGCCCTCACCGGCCAACATGTCCCAGCTACACTAGTCCCACCTGCCTGCATTTGGCCCATATCCCTCCAAACATGTCCTATCCATGTACCTGTCCAAATGTTTCTGAAAGATCGCAATAGTATCTGCCTCAACGACCTTTTCTTTAGTCAGAGGGTGGTGAATCTGTGGAATTCTTTGCCACAGAGGGCTGTGGAGGCCAAGTCAATGGATGTTTTTAAAGAAGAGATCGATAGATACTTGATCAGCACGGGTGTCGGGGGTTATGGGCAGAAGGCAGGAGAATGGGGTTAGGAGGGAGAGATAGATCAGCCATGATTGAATGGTGGAGTAGACTTGATGGGCCGAATGGCCTAATTCTGCTTCTGACCTTATAACTTCTTCCTTGCCATTTATTTATTGTAGGCTCTGTCTTCCCTCTGCAGGTTTGCTCCGTACATTTTTACAGTCGCCACAGTTGAAACACAGACAAACTGTCGAATGTATCTCTATACTTATACAACTCTGATCTTGGATGTGTATGTATTTGTGTGTGTGTGATGTTCATATGCGTTTCACATCTCCGCGAAAACACGACTCGCTAACAGTAAAACCTTTACATATTCCGATAGATATGCATGCCATGATGTCAAAAATAGTCTTATCTGAAAATTTCATGTATTATTTCTTGAGTTATTTATGAAAATTTCAAAAATCTCTAAAAACTTGGGAAAAAAACAACTGTCTTTTGCTTATTCCCTGTGCTTAGCCCTGCTCACAACATTGTTGCTATCCAAGTACACTGAGTCCTGCTAGCCCGAGCTAGGGCTAATGCATGTTTTTTAGTCCCAGTACACTGAGTCCTGCTAGCTAGCAAATGCAAATGCTTTTTTTTTTCAGTTTGAAAATGAGGGAGGCTGAATAAGGCAAAATGAGCAGCCCCTGCGCAGTTGTCGGCTATCCGTGAGTACTGGAATATTGCGTGAGGGTACGGGTTGTGTTGGGGAAACAGGTGAGTGGTGGAATGTTGCCTTGGGGAACGGGTTGCGTTGGGGGACCAGGCCTCCTGTGGGGGCTATGGGTGAGTGGTGGAATATTGCGTCGGGGGAACGGGTTGCGTTGGGGGACCAGGCACCCCCCCATGTGACAGGGACCCAACGGGTCCCACTTGGTCTAGTGACTCATAAACTCAAAGTAAAGGATGAAGGAGAATTGACAAACCTTTGCAGTGATCTGTAAGTCATATCATAACTACCCCTAATAACCAAACAAACCTTTTCAATTGCACTGAATAACTTTGGCGACAACTATCGGGACACAGCGGTAGAGTTGCTGCCTCACAGAGCCGGAGACCCTGGTTCGATCCTGACTACAGATGCTGTCTGTACGGAGTTTGTACGTTCTCCCCGTGACCTGCGTGGGTTTTCGCCGGATGTTCTGGTTTCCTCCCACACTCCATAGACGTACAAGTTTGTAGGTACATTGACTAGGTATAACTGTAAATTGTCCCTAGTGTGTGCAGGATAGGGTTAGTGTGCGGGGATCGCTGGCCTGCACGGACTCGGTGGGCCATAGGTTTTGTTTCCGCGCTGTTTCTCTAAACTAAACTAAAGAAGTTCAAATCTTGTGACACTAACTCCACAATGTCAATAGACAATAGGGGCATAAGTAGCCCTTTCGGCCCTTCGAGCCAGCACCGCCATTCATTGTGAACATGGCTGATCATCCACAATCAGTTCCCCGTTCCTGCCTTCTCCCCATATCCCCTGACTCCACTATCTTTAAGAGCCCTACCTAGCTCTCTCTTGAAAGTATCCAGAGAACCAGCCTCCACCGCCCTCTGAGGCAGAGAATTCCACAGACTCACAACTCTCTGTCCAGAGCTAGCCACAACGAACCTCAGGTGCCGGTTTATCAAACGAGACACAGAGTGCTGGAGTGACTCAGCGGGTCAGGCAGCATCTGTGGGGAACATGGAATAGGTTGCGTTTTGGGTCGAGACCCTTCTTGAGACTGAGAGTTTAGTTTATTGTACACTGTGGCTCTCACGACACTGTTAGATCAGTGTAAAATATCTCATGGAGCTATTTAAAAGACAACGACCAACAATAAACAGGCTAATTTTATTCCTTGAAACAACATCACAGACAGATGATTTGGTCATCTTGTTGTGGCTACTATATTTACAGAGCCTCCCTGTGGAAAATCTGCTGGAGTGTTTTCTCCATTTAGCAATGACTACATATTAAACGAGTTAGTGAGGCAAACATTCACAACTCATAAAGTTGCTCAGTGAATGCAATTTGTCCATCCCCCCCCCTCCCCCACTTCCTCCACCTTGCTCCCTCCCCCCCCCCCCCCCCACTCGCCCCCCCCTCCCTCCCCCCCTCCCCCCTCCACCTTGCTCCCCCCCCTCCCCCTCCCCCCCTTCCCCCCCCCCCTCCCCCCCTCCCCCCCCCCACCCCCTCCCCCCCCTCCCCCCCCCTTGGGGGGTCCTCCCCCCCCCCTCCCCCCCCCCCCCCCCCCCCTCTTCCCCCCCCCCCCCCCCCCCCCCTCTCCCCCCCCTCCCCCCCTTGCTCCTCCCCCCCCTCCCTCTCCCCTCCCCTCCACCTCCCCCCCCACCTCTCCCCCCCCCCCCCCCCCCCTCTCCCCCTCTCCCTCCACCTTGCCTCCCCCCCCCCCCCCCCCTCTCTCCCCACTCCCTCTCCCACCCCCCTCTCCCTTCCCTCCCCCCCACCCCCTCCCCCCCTCCCCCTCTCCCCCCTCCCCTCCACCCTCCCCCCACTTTCCTCCACCTTGCTCCCCCCAATCCCCCCTCTCTCCCCCCTCCCCCCTCCCCCCCCTCCCTCCCTTGCTCCACTTCCTCTCAACCTCTCTCCCTTCCCCCCCCCTCTCCTTCCCCCCTCCCCTCCCTCCCCCCCCCCCTCACCCCCCCCTCCCCTCACCGCCCCCCCCCCCCCCCCCCCCCCCCCACTCCCCTCCGCCTCCCCCCCTCTCCCCCCTCCCCCTCCCCCCTCCCCCCCCCCCCCCCTCTCCCCCCTCCCCCTCCCTCCCCCTCTCTCCTCCCCCTCCCCCCCCTCCCTCCCCCCCTCCCCCCCCCCCCCCTCCCCCCTCCCCCCCCCCTCCCCCCTCCCCCCCCCCCCCCCCTCCCCCATTCCCTCCCCCCTCCCCCCCCCCCCCCCCTCCCCCTCTCCCCTCCCCCTCCCCCCCCCCTCCCCCTCCCCCTCCCCCCTCTCCCTCCAACCTTTCTTTCCCAGCCCATCTCTGACACAAACACCAAAGGCCATCCATTTCAATGCCGTTATATTTTTCTCCCTCCGTATATATTCAACATGTTCTATGTTAACTTCATGTCCCAGTATGAAAGTTCCCACGGTCGACACACAATGCTGGAGTAACTCAGCGGGACAGGCAGCATCTCTGGAGAGAAGGAATTGGCGACGTTTCGGGTCGAGGCCCTTCTGTAGACCAAAAACCCTAAGGTTCCTAACCCTACCCCATCTCTGATCCACTGCAGTTATGTCAGCATTGGGAGCGTTTAGTTTATCTTCATTCACCGTAGACATTAGGGCAGCACATTAGGCCCACAGTTTAAGAATAAGGGGTCGGCCATTTAGGAATGAGATGAGGAGAAACTTCTTCACCCAGAGAGTTGTGAATCTGTGGAATTCTCTGCCACAGAAGGCAGTGGAGGCCAATTCACTGGATGTTTTCAAGAAAGAGTTGGATGTGGCTCTTAGAGCTAATGGAATCAAGGGATATGGGGAGAAGGCAGGAACAGGGTACTGAATGTGGATGATCAGCCATGATCACATTGAATGGCGGTGCAGGCTCGAAGGGGCGGAATGGCCTACTCCTGCATCTATTTTCAATGTTTCCATGTTTCTATGTTTGCTGCCTCACAGCGCCAGGGTCCTGGGTTTGATCCTGACTATGGTTGCTGTCGGTTCGGAGTTTGCACGTTCTCCCCGTGACCTGCGTGGGTTTTCTCCGAGATCTTCAGTTTCCTCCCACACTCCAAAGACGAACAGGTTTGTAGGTTAATTGGCTTGGTGGAAATGTAAATTGTCCCCAGTGTGTGTAGGACAGTGTTAGTGTGTGGGGATCGCTGGTCGGCAAGGACTGGGTGGGCCGAAGGGCCTGTTTCCGCGCTGTAAACTAAGCAAAACAAAAGAAATTCAAATCTTGTGACACAAACCCCACAATGTCCAGAGCTCAGCGGGTCAGGCAGCATCTGTGGAGAACATGGATAGGTGACGTTTCACAGAGTGCCGGAGTAACTCAGCGGGTCAGGCAGCATCTGTGGAGAACATGGATAGGTGACGTTTCACAGAGTGTTGGAGTAACTCAGCGGGTCAGGCAGCATCTGTGGAGAACATGGATAGGTGACGTTTCACAGAGTGCTGGAGTAACTCAGCGGGTCAGGCAGCATCTGTGGAGAACATGGATAGGTAACGTTTCCCAGAGTGCTGGGGTAACTCAGCGGGTCAGGCAGCATCTGTGGAGAACATGGATAGGTGACGTTTCACAGAGTGCTGGAGTAACTCAGCGGGTCAGGCAGCATTTGTGGAGAACATGGATAGGTGACGTTTCACAGAGTGCTGGAGTAACTCAGCGGGTCAGGCAGCATCTGTGGAGAACATGGATAGGTGACGTTTCGCAGAGTGCTGGAGTAACTCAGCGGGTCAGGCAGCATTTGTGGAGAACATGGATAGGTGACGTTTCACAGAGTGATAGAGAGAGCTATCTCTATAGTCTAAAGTAAAGCTGTGTTTAGTTGTTAGATTATAAACTGTCCCTTGCCGATCTTGAAATAAATTTACTCAATGTAACCTTTGCGAAGAGTATGTCAGGTGGAGATAGTTGAGGCGGAGTGGGCAGGAAGGGGAGATTCCTACTAAGTATTTATCCTTTACATAATACCATGTTATTTTTAGCTGGAGAGTTCATCTGTCAAAGACTGACAGCATGGACTGTGATCAGTAACTGCGGAGTATGTTTAGCTTTGGGCTATAGAGACAGTTATTTAAGGTCTGAGAAGTGAAAGATCTTAGAGAATTCACCAATGTAACCTTGCAAACGTTAGGTGTAGGAAGGAACCGCAGATGCTGGTTTACACCCAAGACCGGCACAAAGTGAGGGAGTAACTCCGCGGGACAGGCAGCATGTTGTTCAAGAAGGAACTGCAGATGCTGGAAAATCGAAGGTACACAAAAAAGCTGGAGAAACTCAGCGGGTGCAGCAGCATCTATGGAGTGAAGGAAATAGGCGACGTTTCGGGCCGAAACCCTTCTTCAGACTGATAGGGGGTGGCGGGGAGAAGGAAGGAAAAAGGAGGAGGAGGAGCCCGAGGATTGGGGGATGGGAGGAGACAGCTCGAGGGCTGAGGAAGGGGAGGAGACAGCAAGGGCTAACAAAATTGGGAGAATTCAATGTTCATGCCCGCAGGATGCAGGCTCCCCAAGCGGAATATGAGGTGCTGTTCCTCCAATTTCCGGTGTTGCTCACTCTGGCAATGGAGGAGACCCAGGACAGAGAGGTCGGATTGGGAATGGGAGGGGGAGTTGAGGTGCTGAGCCACCGGGAGGTCAGGTTGGTTATTGCGGACCGAGCAGAGGTGTTCGTCGAAAAGATCGCCCAACCTCCGCTTAGTCTCACCGATGTAGACAGGCAGCAGCTCTGGAGACAAGGAACGGGTGACGTTTCGGGTCGAGACACCTTCTTCAGACTGAGTGTCAGGAGAGAGAGAGAGACACAGAGATATGGAAGTGTAGGGTGTGAAAAAGGGTACAGTATCAAGGGAGGAGGTGTAGGGACAGGTGTGGCATCTCCTGCGGTTGCAGGGGAATGTACCTGGGGAGGGGGTGGTTTGGGTGGGAAGGGACGAGTTGACCAGGGAGTTGCGGAGCAAACGGTCTCTGCGGAAAGGGGTGGAGATGGGAAGATGTGAGCAGCGGTGGGATGAGGAACTGCAGGTGTCTGTTTACAAAAAAAAACACAAAGTGCTGGAGTAACTCAGACCAGACAGCATCATTGGAGAACATGTGCAGGTGACATGTGTAAGAAGGAACTGCAGATGCTGGTTGACACCACAAAATGCTGGAGTAACTCAACGGGACAGGTTGAAGTCTGAAGAAAGGTCTCGACCCGAAACGTCACCCATTCCTTCTCTCCACAGATGCTGCCTGACCTGCTGAGTTACTCCAGCACTCTCTGAAACTTCACCTATCCATGTTCTCCACAGATGCTACCTTAAGGGTTTGGACACGCTAGAGGCAGGAAACATGTTCCCGATGTTGCGGGAGTCCAGAACGGAGTCGAGGAAACACTTTTTCTCACAGAGAGTTGTGAGTCTGTGGAATCAATCAGTGTATTCAGAGAACCGGCGGTGGAGGCGGGTTCTCTGGATACTTTGAAGAGAGGGCTAGATAGGGCTCTTAAAGATAGCGGAGACAGGGGATGTGGGAACAAGGCAGGAACGGGGTACTGATTGGGGATGATCAGCCATGATCACATTGAATAGCGGTGCTGGCTCGAAGGGCCGAATGGCCTACTCCTGCACCTATTGTCTATTGTCTATTTACACTTTCCTACACACACTAAGGACAATTTATATTTATAGCAACATGACTAACCTACAAACCTGTACGTGTGGGAGGAAACTGAAGATCTTGGTGATCAGGATTGAACCTGGCCCTGTCCCACTTACGCGACTTTTTCGGCGACTGCCGGCACCCGTCGTAGGTCGTCGCAGGTCGGCGAAAATGTCCAACATGTTGAAAATCCAGCGGCGACCAGAAAGACGCTACGACTCTTTGGGCGACTGAGGAGACGACTCACGACCGTACAGGCGACACGCCGCGGGGTGAAGCCTGTACGGTCGTGAGTAGTCGCCCAACGAGTCGTACCTTGTTCTGGTCGCCGCTGGATTTTCAACGGGTTGAACATTTTGGGCGAACTATGACGGGTGCCGGCAGTCGCTGAAAGAGGCGCGTAAGTGGGACAGGGCCCATGAGGCGGCAACTCTACCGCTGCGCCCCCGCGCTGCCCCGTAAGAAAAGCCAAAGACCTGTGAGATTGTCGATCATTTCGCACGGCAAGCATGCTAATAGTCGCCTGGACTGGGCACCGTCTTGTAACCACATTTCCTTCCCAGCCCTCCCTCCCTCCCTCCCTGCCTGCCTGTGTCCGCCCGGCCTCCAGCTCACTAGAGCAACATCAGGGCCTGACTGGAATGATTTGGAAACGCTGTGCGTGTTTGAGCAGTGGCAGGGTGCAGGGCGGGGCAAGGAACAAAAGAGCTGCGAGTGGCTGACAGGCGCAAATTATATTCCTACGGCAGTACAGCGAGTAAAGGCAGCAATTAACACATCACCAACGTCTCTGGTATTGTCACACGCAAAATAGTCTGCCAGAGTTACATAGCCTTGCCAAGGCTAGCTTACAGTGCAAAGCTTCCTCCAAACATTGACACAGAACCAGCTGCCAGAGAAGTTTGTTGATCCTTAGATAATCATTAGAGCCTTTCGTTTAGTTTAAGAATAAGGGGTAAGCATTTAGAACGGAGACGAGGAAACACCTTTCCACACATAGAGTTGTGAGTCTGTGGAATTCTCTGCATCAGAGGGCGGTGGAGACTGGTTCTCTGGATGCTTTCAAGGGAGAGTTAGATAGGGCTCTTAAAGATAGCGGAGTCAGGGGATATGGGGAGAAGGCAGGAACGGGGTACTGATTGGGGATGATCAGCCATGATCACATTGAATGGCGGTGCTGGCTCGAAGGGCCGAATGGCCTACTCCTGCACCTATTGTCTATTGTCACCTCACCCTTGGTCGGGTCCAACTCACCATTTACACTCATTCTGGTTTAACAGCTTTGTCTCTGATTCCCAAATGCAACCAGCTAATTTCTAACACGTATCACACACAGATACACACGAGTGTTTTAAACCCCAATCAGTCTGAAGAAGGGTCCCGACCCAAAACATCACCTGTCCACGTTCTAGGGATGTTGGTCGACTCGCTCAGTTACTCCAGCACTTTGAATTGAATTGAATAAATTGAATTGTATACTCTGGAATTTAGAAGGATGAGAGGGCATCTTATTGAAACATATAAGAATATTAAGGGCTTGGACACGCTAGAGGCAGGAAACATGTTCCCGATGTTGGGCGAGTCCAGGGGCCACAGTTTAAGAATAAGGGATAAGCCATTTAGAACGGAGACGAGGAAACACTTTTTCTCACAGAAAGTTGTGAGTCTGTGGAATTCTCTGCCTCAGAGGGCGGTGGAGGCCGGTTCTCTGGATACTTTCAAGAGAGAGCTAGATAGGGCTCTTAAAGATAGTGGAGTCGGGGATATGGGGAGAAGGCAGGAACAGGTTGGGGATGATCAGCCATGATCACATTGAATGGCGGTGCTGGCTCGAAGGGCCGAATGGCCTACCCCTGCACCTTTTGTTTATTTAAAGATACAGCGCGGAAACAGGCCCTGCGGCCCACCAGGCCCGTGCCGACCAGCGATCCCCGCACATTAACACCATCCTACACACACTAGGGACAATTTTTACATTTACAACAAGCCAATTAACCTACAAGCCTGCACGTCTTTGGAGTGTGGGAGGAAACCGAAGATCTTGAAGAAACTCAGGCAGGTCACGGGGAGAACGTGCGAACTCCGTTCAGACAGCACCCGTAGTCAGGATGGAACCCGGGTCCATCAACTCTACCGCTGCGCCACCGTGCCCACCCGCTGTCTGACCATAAGCTAGGGTGCTGTCCGATTCACCTCTACCCCATTGCGGACATTGGACTTTGTCTGTGGAACTGGTGCGCTACAATGCTGAGAACTATATTCTGCACTCTGTATCTTCCCCTTTGTTCTACCCCAGTCTGATGATGTATTTATGTATAATAATTACAAAGATGAATCCTAGATCTATTCACCTTTTCCTATGGTTTGTATGGAAACTTATTATCTATTTAATGTAAAGCACTTTGGTGTCAAGGCGAGTTGACTTAAAACGTGCTATATAAATAAAACGTACTTACTTACTTATTAGATCTATTCACCTTTTATTTCATTAAAGCTTGGCATTTTGTTCTGGTGCTAACACACAGTACATTGTGCATTGAAATATACGGATGATAAATGGATTCCATTGCTCGGATACGGGTGTCAGGGGTTATGGGGAGAAGGCAGGAGAATGGGGTTAGGAAGGAGAGATAGATCAGCCATGATTGAATGGTGGAGTAGACTTGATGGTCCGAATGGCCTGATTTTACTCCCATCACTTACAATATATCTGATCTGTTTGGCCACAATGCAAAACTATTTTTGCTATTGAGGGAGCCCAGCGTAGGTTTACAAGGTTAATTCCCGGAATGGCGGGACTGTCATATGCTGAGAGAATGGAACGGTTGGGCTTGTACACTCTGGAGTTTAGAAGGATGAGAGGAAATCTCATTGAAACATATAAGATTATTAAAGGTTTGAGCACGCTAGGGGCAGGAAACATGTTCCTGATGTTGGGGGAATCCAGAACCAGGGGCCACACAGTTTAAGAATAAGGGGTCGGCCATTTAGAATGGAGACGAGGAAACACTTTTTCTCATAGATAGTTGTGAGTCTGTGGAATTCTCTTCTGCAGCGGGCGGTGGAGGCCGGTTCTCTGGATACTTTCAAGAGAGAGCTAGATAGGGCTCTTAAAGATAGCAGAGTCAGGGGATATGGGGAGAAAGCAGGAACGGGGTACTGATTGGGGATGATCAGCCATGATCACATTGAATGGCGGTGCTGGCTCGAAGGGCCGAATGGCCTACTCCTGCACCTATTGCCTATTGGCTATTCCGATCACTTATGATATATCTGATCTGTTTGGACTCCATGCAAAACAAAGCCTTTCACTTTACCTCAGTACGTGGACTAACGGCAGACAGCTCATGTACAGCCAGTTCGTGTTCCATTGCTCATTTGCCCTGAGACAACTGTAGCGGGAATGAGAACACCATCCATCTAGTTAGGGATTTCACATTTGCCAAGATGCATGGGGAAGGAGGATTTACATAATTATATGTTTCACGCAACACTCCGGCACAACTGCCTGGGGTTTGCTGGCATTGTCAGAATCAAATCTCACAGAGACGTCTGAATGAAGAAAGCAGGAACCCTTCCCCTTCGGAGAATAATTTTCACCCAGAGAGTTGTGAATCTTTTTCTGCCACTGAAGGCAGTGGAGGCTAATTCACTGGATGTTTTCAAGAGAAAGTTAGATTTTACTCTTAGGGCTAACGGAATCAAGGGATATGGGGAGAATGCAGGAACGGGGTACTGATTGTGGATGATCAGCCATGATAATATTACAGACAATAGACAATAGGTGCAGGAGTCGGCCATTCGGCCCTTCGAGCCAGCACCACCATTCAATGTGATCATGGCTGATCATCCACAATCAGTACTGGGCGGAAACGCACACGGCTTTTGCACGTATGAAAAACCTACCCTATGAACCGCCTCTCCCCCTACCAACCATCACGGTTATGAACATCAGACGGTCCTCTCCATACACACCAACCTCCGACGTGTTGGGGACAGAGAATTCCGCAAGCTCCGGCTCTGAACTCCCTCCCCAACTGATCCGCCGAATTCCGGTCCCTCACCATCTCCGTTCCTGCCTTCTCCCCATGTTCTCTGACTCTGCTATCTATAAGAGCCCTATACAGCTCTCTCTTGAAAGCATTCAGAGAACCGGCCTCCACCGCCCTCTGAGGCAGAGAATTCCACAGACTCTTTAAGTTAGAATAAGGGGTAAGCCATTTAGAACGGAGACGAAGAAACACTTTTTCACACAGAGAGTTGTGAGTCTGTGGAATTCTCTGCCTCAGAGGACGGTGGAGGCCGGTTCTCTGGATACTTTCAAGAGAGAGCTAGATAGGGCTCTTAAAGATAGTGGAGTCAGGAGATATGGGGAGAAGGTAGGAACGGGGTACTGATTGGGGATGATCAGCCATGAATGAATGAATGAATAGTTTATTTCGGTCATACATTAAAAAGAACAAAAGTTTACAATCTGTGTGAATATGAACCAACATTGTCTCCATTCCACACGACGTTCACATAACCAATGACCGAGAAAGGAATAGGCTGAAGCCACAAAGCTTACTTTTGCCCATCCTATACAATCCATAAAATAACCCAGAATATCAGCATTACGAAGGAAAGCAAAAAAATAAAATGTACTCTAAATTGCAATCCTTACATTTTAATCATTTTACATTATAATCTTTAATTATTTTACATTTTAAGGCTTTTTTTTTGCTATGAGCGCATTGAATGGCAGTGCTGGCTCGAAGGGCCGAATGGCCTACTCCTACACCCTTTGTCTATTGTCTATTGTCATAAACAAGTGAAATAACATTGTAATGCGCGATTAAAGTTGCCAGGGGAAACGGGATGAGAAAGGTTGGGATCGATTGCTTCAGGTTTTCCAGGAGGTTCCCAAATTGGCAAGGGGGGGGGGGGGGAGACGGAGATAGACGTCAAGAGGCGGGGGGGGGGGGGGGGGGGGGGGGGGGGGAATGGGGAGACGTACGGCAGATTGATTTTAATCTACAATATGTGGCGTGATGCGTTTGGGGTAAGGCGCTGAGCGAGTGTTTATGTCACCTGATGTCCAGCGCAAGGTGTTCCAATCTGCCAGAGCTGCAGATGAATAGAAACAACTCTTTAAGACACTTTGATTGCAACCAGGTAGTTTGGTGAGGCCGTTGGGAAAATATACATGCGATAGTTGGCTTTGTAAAAGATAGCATTGAAGATAAAAGATGGGGAGGTCATGTAACGTCTTGGCAAATTAAATAGAGCACAGCTGATTTCGAGGTGACTTGAGTTGATGTGATTTGGTGCACTCACAAGCCAATGACAGATGGCACATTTGGAATCCATGCTGGTCTCTGTAATCCTGTACCAGTCCTCTCAATGAAGAGCGATAGTCATTCAGAGTCATAGTCACACAGTGTGGAAACAGGCCCTTCGGCCCAACTTGCCCATGCCGACCAACATGTCCCATCTACACTAGTCCCACCTGCCTGCGTTTGGCCCATATCTCTCCAAACCTGTCCTATCCATGTACCTGTCTAACTGTTTCTTAAACGTTGGGATAGTTCCTGCTTCAACTACCTCCTCTGGCAGCTCGTTCCATACACCCACCACCCTTTGTGTGAAAAAGTTGCCCCTCAGGTTCCTATTAAATCTTTCCCCCCTCCCCCTTCACCTTGAACCTATGTCCTCTGGTCCTCAATTCCACCAAACTGCAGTCACTCAGCGGGCCAGACAGCATCTCAGGAAAAGGGAATAGGTGACATTTCAGGCCGAGACCTTTCTTCGATTCACCTACTCTGGGCAAGAGACTACCCGATCTATTCCCCTTCAATAGTCAATAGTCAATTTAATTGTCATGTTTTATACACCTCGATAAGATCACCCCTCATCCTCCTGCGCAGTTGTATAGGACGTTGGTGTGGTCACCATGTTATAGGGAAGATATTGTCAAGCTTGTAAGGGTTCAGAGAAGATCTACGAGGATGTTGCCAGGTCTAGAGGCTCTGAGCTACAGGGAGAGGTTGAGTAGGCTGGGTATCTATTCCTTGGAGCGCAGGAGGATGAGGGGTAACCTTATAGAGGTGTATAAGATCATGAGGGAAATAGATCGGGTCCAGTCTTTTGACCAGAGTAAGGGAATCGAGAACCAAAAGAACCAAAAGACAGAGGTTTACGGTGATGATGGGAAAGATTTAATTGGAATCTGAGGGGTAAACTTTTTCCTACAGAGGGTGGTGGGTGTATGGAACGAGCTGCCAGAGGAGGAGGAGGCAGTGACTATCACAAAAGTTACAAACCGTTAGACAGGTAACGGTGGCGCAGCAGTAGAGTTGCTACCTTACAGCGAATGCAGCGCTGGAGACCCGGGTCCGATCCCGACTACGGGTGCTGTCTGTACGGAGTTTGCACGTTCTCCCCATGACCAACATAGGTTTTCTCCGAGATCTCCGGTTTCCTCCAACACTCCAAAGACGTACAGGTTTGTAGGTTAATTGGCTTGGTGTAAATGTAAAAAAAATGTTCCCTAGTGGGTGTAGGATGGTGTTAGTGTGCGGGGATCGCTGGTCAGCGCGGACCCGGTGGGCCGAAGGGCCTGTTCCCGCGCTGTATCTCTCAAACTCAAACTAAAACTAAAAATCTACATGGATAGCAGCGGTTTGGAGGGATATGGGCCAAACGCAGGCAGGTGGGACTAGTGTAGATGCAAGATTCAAGATTCAAGAGAGTTTATTGTCATGTGTCCCTGATAGGACAATGAAATTCTTGCTTTGCTTCAGCATAACAGTGCATAGTAGGCATGAATACAGAACAGATCAGTGTGTCCATATACCATTATATAAATATATACTCACATGAATAAATAAACTGGTAAAGTGCAAATAGCAGAAAGTGGTTATTAATAATCAGAGTTTTGGCCGAGCCAGGTTTAATAGCCTGATGGCTGTGGGGAAGTAGCTATTCCTGAACCTGGACGTTGCAGTCTTCAGGCTCCTGTACCTTCTACCTGAAGGTAGCAGGGAGATGAGTGTGTGGCCAGGATGGTGTGGGTCCTTGATGATGCTGCCAGCCTTTTTGAGGCAGCGACTGCGATAAATCCCCTCGATGGAAGGAAGGTCAGAGCCGATGATGGACTGGTCAGTGTTTACTACTTTTTGTAGTCTTTTCCTCTCCAGGGCGCTCAAGTTGCCGAACCAAGCCACGATGCAACCGGTCAGCATGCTCTCGACTGTGCACCTGTAGAAGTTAGAGAGAGTCTTCCTTGACAAACCGACTCTCCGTAATCTTCTCAGGAAGTAGAGGCGTCGATGAGCTTTCTTTATAATTGCATCAGTGTTCTCGGACCAGGAGAGATCTTCAGAGATGTGCACACACAGGAATTTGAAGCTCTTGACCCTTTCAACCATCGACCCGTTGATATAAACGGGACTGTGGGTCCCCATCCTACCCCTTCCAAAGTCCACAATCTGGGACATGTTGTGGGCAACTTGGGCCAGAGGGCCCATTACCATGGGCCTGTTACCATGCCGTAAAGCCCCTGCCCTACTTACGTGTGCTTGGCACGCTAATTACGCGACCTCGTGGTCGCATTGAGGCGCGACGGTCCCGCGAAGGTCACGAGCGATTTCATGCGCGTGACATCATTTGAAGATGGACACAAAACTGGAGTAACTGGAGAAAGAATGAGTGATGTTTCGGGCCGAGACTCTTCTTCAGTGTGAAAGAAGGGTCTTGACCCGAAACGTCACCCATTGCTTCTCTCCAGAGATGCTGCCGGTCCCGCTGAGTTACTCCAGCATTTTGTGTCCATCTTCAATTTTCTTGGCCCTGCTCTGGGAGTAGAAATGGGGGTGGATCCGGACTGCAACGGCCGTGAGCTCCTAGGCCGAGTTTGTCGATCGTTTGCCTGCTTCTGCTGCTGTTGGAGGTGAGACGTTGCGTCGCGCCAGGGTCTTGGGCCTGTCCCACTTTGGCCGTCAGTTATGAGACAGGCCGTTGGCGCGCGAAGATTTCGTTCACTACAAAGTTTCGAAGCGCCACGCGATACCGCGCACAATTACATAACCCTTCCGCGCTTCTCGGTGGAACCGGCCCCGCGCAGCCACACGATGCCCGTGCACCTCAACGCGACCACGAGGTCGCGTAATTTGCGTGCCGAGGACAAGTAAGTGGGACAGGCCCATTAGACTCTGTGGAGTCTCAGCAGAGATTTCTGTGTTCGGATATAATCTGTTTTTTACATGCTCAAATCTTTCGAGTCAGCAGTCTTATAAACTAGTTATCGTGGCAAGACACACAAAGGCAAACTTAATGGATTTACCCATTTCTATTCTCAAGGGAGATAAATGGAGAAAATGGATAATAAAATCATTTCTTCTGAAATAAGAAATTAAAACTGGATGCCCTCACTGATGCTAATGGCCTGTTTTAATTCAACTGGAACAGAAATGTCATTCAATTTGCATATTCTGAATCTCAAGTAAATGGTTGCGATTGCAAATATATACATTTTAAAATTACAATATTTGGATCGTGATCAAGTGGCAGGAGATAAAGGATGTCTTTTACTGGAGTCTTGCTAATGAGGGAGTGCAGCGTAGGTTTACAAGGTTAATTCCCGGGATGGTGGGACTGTCATATGCTGAGAGAATGGAGCGGCTGGGCTTGTATACTCTGGAGTTTAGAAGGATGAGAGGGAATCTTATTGAAACATATAAGATTATTAAGGGTTTGGACACGCAGGAAACATGTTCCCAATGTTGGGGGAGTCCAGAACCAGGGGCCACAGTTTAAGAATAAGGGGTATGCCATTTAGAACGGAGACGAGGAAACACTTTTTCTCACAGAGAGTTGTGAGTCTGTGGAATTCTCTGCCTCAGAGAGCTTTCAAGAGAGAGCTAGATAGGGCTCGAAAAGATAGCAGAGTCAGGGGATATGGGGAGAAGGCAGGAACGGGGTACTGATTGGGGATGATCAGCCATGATCACATTGAATGGCGGTGCTGGCTCGAAGGGCCGAGTGGCCTACTCCTGCAGCTATTGTCTACTGTCTATTGGGATGTTTATGAGGCTGTAACTGATAGACTACGTAAAGGAAATCGACTATATATGAAATTATATTGTGGCGGCAGATATATTGCATCTGATAAATTACCTCGCCTAAAGTTATTGGCTAAATTAATGCTTCTGGGATTGGGGGTGATGCTTTAATATTCATTAGGGGTTGATTTATGGTTGGGAGACTGATCGAAGGAATAAAGGTCTCACGTTGTTAAAGTGAGTCACGGTTTGGGATTCAGACCTGTGGAATTAACCTCTCATTTGGTAGAATAAATATGAAAGCAGGTCATTCTTCGAAAGGGGAGCGAATCCAAAGCAAAATGAAATTTGTCGTGGATGTCGGGAATATGAAATAAAATCCGAAAATGTTGATGATATCACACCAACCAACCTCCCTCCCTTCCATTGACTCCTTCTACACATCACGCTGCCTCGGCAAGGCCAGCGGCATCATCAAGGACCAGTCGCACCCCAGTCGCTTCCTCTGACAGCGTGGGTTTTCTTCGGGTGCTCCGGTTTCCTCCCACACTCCAAAGACGTGCAGGTTTGTAGGTTAATTGGCTTTGGTAAAAAAAAATAGCAAATTCATAAATTCATGTTCATAAGTGATAGGAGCAGAATTAGGCCATTCAGCCCATCAAGTCTTCTCCGCCATTCAAACCTCCGACAACCTTCGACCTCCTGGTAACCCACGAGGACCTCCTCGTGACCCACCTACAGCTCGTGAATTCTCGCAACTCTCCATGGCGGCTTCGTTCCAGTCGCCGCTAATTTTTCTCGGCGACCATAATGAGGCCGCGACTAGTTCCCAGAATGCGGGAACTCCTCACGACCAAAGGTTCAAAGGTTCAAAGGTTATTTTATTGGTCACATTCACCTAGGTGTAATGAAGTGAAATGCTTCTTGCCAATGCAGCACATAAAGAAAGAATACAGACATAACATTAATAAGGAAATTTAAACATAAAAACATCCCCCCACAATGGTTCCCATTATGAGGGAAGGCACAAAGTCCATTCCCCATTCATGTCCACCCATAGTCGGGCTTATTGAGGCCTCCACAGTTGCCTCTACGGAGGCCCGATGTTCCAGGCCGTTCTCGCCGGGTGATGGTGCTACGGTGTCGGGAGAATCCTCTCAGCGGCTTGGGACACCTGGAACGGCCATTTCCTTACTGGAGGCCGCGGCTTCCGAAGCCGACAAGGCCGCGGCGGTTGGAGCTCCACCACTGGCGATCTCATCGAGAGATCCCAGGCTCCCGATGTTAAAGTCAGCACCACCGCCGCCCGCAGCTGGCTGCTCCACAGACCCGCAGCTCCGCGCTGCTTTCCTCAGCGATCTTCAGCTCACCGGAGTTCCAGCACGGCGACCCAGGCAAGGCATCGCCCGCTCCGTAATAGCGCTCCAGCGCTGTGCCGCCGCCAAAGCCGAGGTTCTGGGCGGTCCCCGACAGGAAACGCCGCTCCAGGCCCGCTGGTAGGCCGCGAGGATGGGTCGAATGTGCAGCCTGGCGAAAAGCTGCCTCTCCGACCAGGTAGGGACCTAGAAAGGTAGTTTCCCCTTCCCCATATTTTCCACCCCCCCTCACCCCCCACATAAAAAGACTAGACCTCCAAAAAACAAAACACTAAAACTCACTAAAAAAAAGAGTGAAAAACGAACAGCTGCAGCCATACCACACAGGGCGGAAACCATGAAGGCAACTCCCCGGCAACCACCCATGAACAGGAGTATAGGAGCAGGGAGGTTCTACTGCAGTTGTACAGGGTCTTGGTGAGACCACACCTCAAGTATTGCGTACAGTTTTGGTCTCCTAATCTGTGGAAAGACATTCTTGCCACAGAGGGAGTACAGAGAACGTTCACCAGACTGATTCCTGTGATGTCAGGACTTTCATATGAAGAAAGACTGGACAGACTCGGCTTGTACTCGCTGGAATTTAGAAGATTGAGGGGGGATCTTAGAGAAACTTACAAAATTCTTAAGGGGTTGGACAGGCTAGATGCAGGAAGATTGTTCCCGATGTTGGGGAAGTCCAGAACAAGGGGTCACAGTTTGAGGATAAGGGGGAAGTCTTTTAGGACTGAGATGAGCATTTTTTTTTTCCACACAGAGAGTGGTGAATCTGTGGAATTCTCTGCCACAGAAGGTAGTTGAGGCCACAGTTCATTGGCTATATTTAAGAGGGAGTTAGATGTGGCCCTTGTGACTAAAGGGATCAGGGGGTATGGAGAGCAGGTACGGGATACTAAGTTGGATGATCAGCCATGATCATATTGAATGGCGGTGCAGGCTTGAAGGGCCTAATGGCCTACTCCTGCACCTATTGTCTATGTTTCTATGTTTCTATGACCATGTGGAGACCGCAGTCTCCTGCAGTCGCCTAAAAAGTCGCCTAAGTGGAACAGGCCCATTAGTCTCTTTGTTTTCTCTCTCACTCACTAAATCCTTCCCTCCCCACAGATATCAAACAGTTTTCTGGGCTTCTTAAAATATTTCAGCAACTGAGAATGAAATCACCCTGCTGTTTATGTTAGACGCATTATCATTTTTTCCGGATTTTCTTTGCAACCTACCCAATTTTGCTTTTACTAATTTCATTCATGTTGGCGGCACGGTGTTGCAGCGGGTTGAGCTGCTGCCTCACAGCGCCAGAGGCCCGGGTTCCATCCTGACCTCGGGTGCTGCCTCGGGTGCGGAGTTTGCACGCTCTCCCCGTGACCGCGTGGGTTTCATCCGGGTGCTCCTGTTTCCTCCCACACATTCCAAAGACGTGCGGGTTTGTAGGCTAATCGGCCGCTCTGTAAAAATCCAGAAGTGGCGACGCTGTTAACAGCTGCGGCTCGCCTGCAGTCCATCTGTCTTAACTTTTTGTTTTTGTTTTTTTTTGTCTTGTTTTAGCTACATTTTAGTTTATTAGGTTCTGTTATGGGGGGGGGGGGGGGGGGGGTGAAACATGTTTTTTTGTCTCTCCCTTCGGGGGAATGCAACTTTTTCTTGTCGTATCCCCCTTCTCTGCCTCCGTCTGCGCTGAGGCCTAATGGCGCAGCTGGCGGTCTCCAACCTGCGACTGACCTCGAGGCTCCGGAGGCAGAGCCAGCCAGGACTTACAACGCGAGGCTTGCCGTTTTCGGGGCCGAGGCAGTGGTGGCCCGACTCACTGATGCGGCGTTCCAGCTTTCGGCAGCGGCCCGACTCGGAGCTGAGGCTGCGGGACTCGGAGCTGAGGCTGCGGGACTCGGAGCTGATGCAGCGGGACTCGGAGCTGAGGCTGCGGGACTCGGAGCTGAGGCTGCGGGACTCGGAGCTGGAGCTGAGGCAGCGGGACTCGGAGCTGATGCAGCGGGACTCGGAGCTGATGCAGTGGGACTCGGAGCTGATGCAGCGGGACTCGGGGCTGAGGCTGCGGGACTCGGCTGATGGGCAGTGGGACTCGGAGCTGATGCAGCGGGACTCGGAGCTGATGCAGCGGGACTTGGGGCTGAGGCTGCGGGACTCGGAACTGATGCAGTGGGACTCGGAGCTGAGGCAGCGGGACTCGGAGCTGATGCAGTGGGACTCGGAGCTGATGCAGTGGACCTCGGAGCTGAGGCTGCGGGACTCGGAGCTGAGGCAGCGCTGGCCCGACTCGCTGAGGCGGCGTTCCAGCTTTCGGGCAGCGGTGGCCCAACTCGGAGCTGAGGCTGTGGCGGGCCGACTCGGAGCGGAGACTGCGTTTAGGCTTTTGGCAGCGGCGACATCACCACGGAGGTCCGCTGGACTGGAGGGCGGCATCTTCAGCCTGGATCGATCGCCTCAGCACAGAGGGAGAACAAGGAAGGAAGGAGGAGGTGCCTGGTGAACTCACTGTGGTGGATGTTAATTTGTGTTTATTGTGTGTTTTGTTATTTATTGTTACTGTGTATGACTGCAGGCGATGAAACAATAAAGGAATCAAATAAAGGAATCAAATTGCCCCCTCATGTGTAGGGAGTGGATGAGAAAGTGGGATAACACTAGTGTGGTCTTCATATCTATAGCAGGCTGGTAAAGAAAATACGCTTAGATAATATATAATAGAAAATGGAATAATTTAATAACCCCCCCCCCCACAAAGTCCTTAGTGCAACCAAAGACAGTCCATAGATCATAGTTGTGGTTAGTGGTAGAAAAAAGTGCTGGAGAAACTCAGCGGGCTCATCGTAGATGCTGCTGCACTCGCTGAGTTTCTCCAGCACTTTTGTCTACCTTCGATTTTCCAGCATCTGCAGTTCCTTCTTAAACACATAGTTGTGGTTAGTGTTGTGCAGCGTTCAAGAGCCTGATGGTTGCTGGGTTGAAGCTGTTCTTGAACCAGGAGGTCACGGTTTTCAGACTCCTGTACCTTCTTCCCTACGGTAGCAGTGAATGAGACCATGGCCAGGCTGGTGTGGGTCTCTGATTAGTTTAGTTTAGTTTAGAGATACATAGACATACTGTAGACACAGATGTAGAAAATAGGTGCAGGAGGAGGCGTTTCTTGCTATTGAGGGAGTGCAGCGTAGGTTTACAAGGTTAATTCCCGGGATGGCGGGACTGTCATATGCTGAGAGAATGGATCGGCTGGGCTTATACACTCTGGAGTTTAGAAGGATGAGAGGGTATCTCATTGAAACATATAAGATTGTTAAGGGCTTGGACACGCTAGAGGCAGGAAACATGTTCCCGATGTTGGGGGAGTCCAGAACCAGGGACACAGTTTAACAATAAGGAGTAAGCCATTTAGAACGGAGACGAGGAAACACTTTTTCTCACAGAGAGTGGTGAGTCTGTGGAATTCTCTGCCTCAGCGGGTGGTGGAGGCAGGTTCTCTGGATGCTTTCAAGAGAGAGCTAGATACGGCTCTTTAAAAAATCGGGGGGATATGGGGAGAAGGCAGGAACGGGGTACTGATTGGGGATGATCAGCCGTGATCACATTGAATGGCGGTGCTGGCTCGAAGGGCCGAATGGCCTACTCCTATTGTCTATTGTCTATTGTCTATTGGGCCCTTTGAGCTAGCACCGTCATTCATTGGGATCATGGCTGATCATTCCCAACCAATAACCCGTGCCTGCCTTTCCCCCATATCCCATTATTCCACCAGCCCCTAGGGCTATCTAACTCAAAGGTGGACACAAGTCCTTCAGCCCACCGAGTCCGCGCCGACCGGCGATCACCCCGTACACTATTTCTATCCTACACTCTCGGGACAATTTCCTGAAGTCAATTAACTTACAAACATGCACGTCTTTGGTGTGTGGGAGGAAACCGGAGCACCCGGAGAAAACCCACGCAGGTCACGGGGAGAACGTACAAACTCCGTACAGACAGCATCTGTGGTCAGGATGGAACCCGGGTCTCTGGCGCTGTGAGGCAGCAGCTCTACCGCTGCGCCATCGTGCCGCCCTTAAAGAACGGTGATGAAGCAGAGTGGAAGAAGAGTGTGCAGAAACGATGAGGGGGCCGGAGGGAGCAGGAGGATGAGAAGTCGGGGGGGGGGGGGGGGGGGGGGGGGGGGGGGATTATCTGAAAAGGAAAAGTACATTTTCTTGCCATTGAGGGTTGGTGGCTGCCCAAGTATGTAGTGGCTACTTAGAGTCATCGGGTCATAGAGATGGGAGTCATAGTCAATGAACCATAATCACAGGGTCACAGGGTCATAGTCACAGGGTCACAGGGTCATAGGGTCACAGGGTCATAGTCATAGGGTCACAGGGTCATAGTCACAAGGTCACAGGGTCATAGTCACAGGGTCTCAGGGTCTCAGGGTCATAGGTCACAGGGTCACAGGGTCACAGGGTCACAGGGTCACAGGGTCATAGTCACAGGGTCACAGGGTCATAGTCACAGTGTCATGGTCACAGGGTCACAGGGTCATAGTCACAGGGTCGCAGGGTCACAAGGTCACAGAGTCGCACATCGTGGAAACAGGCCCTTCGGCCCAACTTGCCCACACCGAAAAACATGTCCCACCTACACTAGTCCCGCCTACCATGTGACAGTTTGGCCCATGTTGCTCCAAACCCAATCTATCCTCAATGTCCACAACCTGCCCGACTTCTCCGTGTTCTATGAGGCGTTCCGCACTGCGAGGCCCTTGAACAATTGTTCCGGTTACAGCAGCCAGACACAGCGTGAGTGGTCACCAGATCCACCAGATGGCATGCTAAGAAAACTGAAGGCCATCTCAGCTCTGGCCAATGGCTCTTTTAAAGATGTGGGAGCTTGGTCAAGATGCGGTGGCTGTTTCTCCAAGACGAACGCTGTGTGAAGGAGGCAGTGAGTTCCAGACGCTGCACAACTGGTGTCTAAAAATGGCGGCAAAGAGGGAGTAGAGAGGCCACCATCAGCGAGCATAGTCTGGGCCAACCGGTCTAACATGAGAGGAGGAGAGGAACCGTGAGAGGAACCACGGAGGGAGAGCAGAGACTGAACCCTTCGTTCCTAAAGCAGAAGATTTTGAGCTTTTAGGGCCTGTCCCACTTAGGCGATATTTTTTGGCGACTGTCACAGTCGTAGCTGGTCGCCTAAAAACTGGCGACTGGACCCTCCCCCCCCCCCCCCAACAACAACAATGTCTGCAACAACCTACCACCTAGTCGACGTCAAGCTACGGCAAGCTACCGACAACCGGCGACCCATTAGAACATCCACCTACGACCACACCTACGACAACCTACATCCTCCCGCGACAAGCTACGACAAGGTACGACCCTGTCGGCAACAGCTGAAGACAACTGAAGACAATTTAGTCACTGGTACCTGTCGCCGGTTGACGTAGGTAGTCGCTAATGGAATTCACCGAAGTCAGCACTGGCGACAACCTACAACAGCGCCTACATCAAGCTACGATCGTTGTCATCAGCCCATGGTTGCCGACTGTCGCCGAAAGGTTTTGAGCTTTTCAAAATCCAGCGTCGACCAGAAAGACGCTACGATTCTTTGGGCGACTGAGGAGACGACTCACGACCGTACAGGCGACACCACTGCGACCATGTGGTGACAGCCTCGTCTCCTAATAAATCGCGTAAGTGGGACAGGGTCATTAGTTATACTGGTTTAGTTGAGTCTAGTTCGTTGTCACGTGTACCGAGGTACAGTGAAAAGCTTTTATGTCACGTGCTATCCAGTCAGGGAAAGACAATACATGATTACAATCGAACCGTCCACCGTGTACAGATACAGGATGATGGAATAACGCTTAGTTCAGTTTAGTTTATTGCCATGTGTACCGAGGTACAGTGAAAAGTGTTTGTTGCGTGCTAACCAGTCAGTGGGAAGACTATACATGATTAATGTGCAGGGAGACTTAAGAGCATAAGTGATAGGAGTAGAATTAGGCCATTCGGCCCATGAATGAATGAATACGTTTATTGGCCAAAGAATTTGCCTTGGTCTAGTCCACTTCGCCATTCAATCATGGCTGATCTATCTCTCCCTCCTAACCCTATTCTCCTGCCTTCTCCCCATAACCCCTGACACCCAAATCTATCTATCTCTGCCTTAAAAATATCCACTGACTTGGCCTCCACAGCCGTCTGTGGCAAAGAATTCCATGATTCACCACCCTCTGATTAAAGAAATTCCTCCTCATCTCCTTCCTAAAAGAACGTCCTTTAATTCTAAGACTATGATAAAGTGGATGAGAAAGTGGGATAACAAGGAACTTGTGTGAACGGGTGATCGATGGTCGATGCGGACTCGATGGGTCGAAGGGCCTGTTTCTGCACTGTATCTCTAAACTAGTACAATAGACAATAGGTGCAGGAGTAGACCATTCGGCCCTTCGAGCCAGCACCGCCATTCAATAGGGACAGCAGTTAGACCAAAGAGAAATATCCCAGCGTGCAGACTGCAGTGTAGCAGTGTTGAAACTATAACCCTACATCCTACACCCTGGTATTTCTCTCTCTGGTCTACCTGTTATACTTGCTTACAGCTTGATTGTGCTCATGTACAGTGTGATATCATCACCACTTAGTACACCCCCTCTCCGCACTTGACTTTTAAAGGTGTTTGACGCACGATGGCAGATTAATAGCCGTTGCACAAATGTCCTTTCCTCTTGAGCTTGTGATGTTGGGAATTCGTGACGACAATTTGGAACACGGCGTGATCATCTACTGATCAGAGTTGCACTGAACGCATCCGCTCTCCAAGGATGGCCATGGTCTGCAAGTGGCCAAGAAATGAGATTCATCACCAATGTCTTAATTTCCCTGACAGGTTGGGGGAGTGGGCAGATGCATGGCAGATGCAGTTTAATGCAGATAAATGTGATTTGGTAGCAAAAAACAGGAAGGCAGATTAATAACTAAATTGTGTCAATTTGGGAAAAGGGGAAGTACAACGGGATCTGGGGGGTCCTTGTTCATCAATCAATGAAAGTAAGCATGCAGGTACAGTAGGCAGTGAAGAAAGTGAATGGCATGATGACCTTTATAACAAGAGGAGTTGAGTATAGGAGCAAAGAGGTCCTTCTGCAGTTGTACAGGGCCCTAGTGAGACCACACCTGGAGTATTCTGTGCAGTTTTGGTCCCCTAATTTGAGGAAGGACATTCTTGCTATTGAGGGAGTGCAGCGTAGGTTCACAAGGTTAATTCCCGGGATGGCGGGACTGTCATATGCTGAGAGAATGGAACGCCTGGGCTTGTACACTCTGTAATTTAGAAGGATGAGAGGGTATCTTTTTTGAAACATATAAGATTATTAAGGGTTTGGACATGCTAGAGGCAGGAAACATGTTCCCGATGTTGGAGGAGTCCAGAACCAGGGGGCCACAGTTTAAGAATAAGGGGTAAGCCATTTAGAACGGAGACGAGGAAACACTTTTTCTCACAGAGAGTGGTGAGTCTGTGGAATTCTCTGCCTCAGAGGGTGGTGGAGGCCGGTTCTCTGGATACTTTCAAGAGAGAGCTAGATAGGGCTCTTAAAGATAGCGGAGTCAGAGGATATGGGGAGAAGGCAGGAACGGGGTACTGGTTGGGAATGATCAGCCATGATCAACATTGAATGGCGGTGCTGGCTCGAAGGGCCGAATGGTCTACTCCTGCACCTGTTGTCTATTGTCTAAATGAGATTCATCACCAATGTTTTATTTTCCCTGCAGAAAAGGAGCCTCACCACCGCTTTAATGGTTCAATGGTTTATTGTCACAAGTGCAAATGCAGTGAAAATATTTTCTCCCATAGCTCTGCACACCCCTTATGCCCTTTATCATATATCTGTACGCTGTGGATGGCTCGAATGTAACCATGAGGTCATAAATGAAAGGAGCAGAATAAGACCATTCGGCCCATCAAGAATGTCCTTCCTCAAATGTGGAGACCAAAACTGCACACAATACTTCATCATGTATCTGTACACTGTGAATGTCTCGATTGTAACCATGTATTGTCTTTCCACTGACTGGTTAGCACGCAACAAAAGATTTTCACTGTACCTCGGTACACGTGACAATAAACTAAACTCAAAAATAATGCAAGATAAAGTCCTACAGAAAACAGTCTAGGGATCTTCAATGAGGTCGATGGGAGGTCAGAACCATATCATAAGAACATAAGTGATGGGAGTAGAATTAGACCATAAGACCCATCTACTCCGCCATTCAATCATGGCTGATCTATCACTCACTCCTAGCCCCATTCTCCTGCCTTCTCCCCATAACCTCTGACACCTACACTAATCAAGAATCTATCTATCTCTGCCTTAAAAATATCCACTGACTTGGCCTCCACAGTCTTCTGTGGCAAATAATTCCACAGATTCACCACCCACTGACTATAAATTCCTGCTCATTGCCTTCCTAAAAGAACATCCTTTACTTCTCTATGAGGCTGCACCGATTGTCTATTGTCTATTGTCAGAGGGTGGTGAACCTGTAGAATTCTTTGCCACAGACGGCTGTCGAGGCCAATGGATATTTTTAAGGTAGAGATAGATAGATTCTTGATTAGTACGGGTGTCAGGGGTGATGGGGAGAAGGCAGGGGAATGGGGTTAGGAGGGAGAGATAGATCAGCCATGATTGAATGGCGGAGTAGACTTGATGGACCGAATGGCCTGAATCTGCTCCTATCACTTATGAACATAGATGTCCACATCGCCAGAAGCCTCACCTGGGCCCTTCATTCACACTGATGCCATGATCAGGAATGAACACCTATGTATTTACACTAAAGGACACAGAGTGCTGGAGTAACTCAGCGGGTCAGGCAGCATCTGTGGAGAACATGGATAGGTGACGTTTCACAGAGTGCTGGAGTAACTCAGCGGGTCAGGCAGCATCTGTGGAGAACATGGATAGGTGACGTTTCACAGAGTGCTGGAGTAACTCAACTAAACTAAACTAAACTAAATTCTCCAAGTGTTATCCAAGCTATCCAAGTGTTTTAAATGCTTGTCACACCTGCCCACATTAGACGTATCCTACACCTGTGCCTGTCTGAATGTCTTTAATCATTGTTCCTTCATCATGTATCTATACACTGTAAATGGCTCGATTGTAATCATGTTTTGTCTATCCGCTGACTGGTTAGCGCACAGCAGGATTTTTCAAGATTTAGATTTAATTCTTGGGGCTTACAGAATCAAGGGATATGGAGAGAAAGCAGGAACGGGGTACTGATATTGGATGATTAGCCTTGATCATATTGGATGGCTGTGCTGGCTCGAAGGGCCGAATGGCCTACTGTACCTATTGTCTATGGTTCAATGTTTCTAACAAAAAAAAAGCATTTCACTGGCTTGGCTGATCTATCTCTCCTAACTCCATTCTCTCCGTAACCCCTGACACCCGCACTGATCAAGAATCTATCTATCTCTGCCTTAAAAATATCCACTGACTTGGCCTCCACAGCCTTCTGATGCAATGAATTCCACAGGTTCAAAATAAGTTTCTCCTCATCATCTTCCTGAAGGAACATCCTTTAATTCTGAGGCCGTGACCCCAGGTCCTAGACTCTCCCACTAGTGGAAACATCCTCCCCACATCCACTCTATCCAAGCCTTTCACTATTCGAATGGCGAAACTAAATTGAACAAACGAGTCAGGTTCCACCAGGTTCACAAGTCCACATCTAGGTTCAAGAACAACTTCTTCCCCACAGCCATTAAACCCGACATCAAGCAAGCTCTGAACAATACCAGTCTATTGCACATGATGTGTTTATTTATTGTGTACATTATATGTCTATGGTTATATAGACACACTGAACTTTTGTCCCAAGTAGCTGCGGCTCGCCTGTCTTTTTTTGTTTTCTGTCTGTCTGTCTTTTTTTGTTTTCTTTTGTCTTGTTCGATGTATGTTTTAGTTTATTTTTAGTTGTATATGTGTGGGAAACTTTTTTAAACCTCGTCCTTCAACGGGGATGCGACCGTTTCCTTGTCGTATCTTCGTCTCCGTCTGCGCTGAGGCCACATATCATGGAGCTGGCGGCCTCCAGCTGGAATCGACCTTGGGGGCTCCTGTAGCGGAGCTTATGGACTCACCATCGTGGAGCTGGCTGACTTCAGAGGCTGTGGTGGCGCTGAGGCTGCGACCCGACTCCGGAGCTTCGGAGGCTTCGGCCGCGGGCCCTGTGGACGGTGACACCGGGAGCTCGCAGGTCACTGGTTGGCGACCGATTGTCGGGAGCTCCCGCAACGGCAGCTTCGCCCGCCCCGAATCGCGGAGTTTGAACCGGCCCGTTCGCGGAGCATGGAATCGGCCACGGGATGTGCCATCGCGGGATGAAACATCGAGAGCCTCGATCGCCTCGACGCAGCGGGAGAACAAGCAAGGAAGAGATAAGACATTTTGCCTTCCAGCCAAGTGAGGAGGTGCCTGGAGATTCACTGTGATAGATGTTTGTGTTAAATTGTGTTCATTGTGTGTTTTGTTGCTTTTTCCTCTGATGACTGCATGGTACGAAATTTCTTTCAAACTTGTTTGAATGACAATAAAAAAAATTCAATTCAATTCAAACTCCTGTTCTGTGTGATGTTTACATATCCTGTTGTGTTGCAGCAAGCAAGAATTTAAGTGTCCTATCTGGGACACATGACAATAAAACGCTCTTGACTGTTGGCTCTTGACCTGCCTACACATGGCCCATATCCCTCTAGATGTGACCTTGCCATATACCTGTCCAGGTGCCTTATATCGAGCACCACGCTGGAACACATTATGGACGGAGCTCACGTGTGCGTGTTCTGCGCTGGAAGGCTGAAGGTTAATCAAGCGAAGCACCTCTTGCATCTATATTTAATGTCCGTGCCATTTAACTCCCTGATGTATTATTGATGTCTGAATGAAATAAACCCTGACGGGACTCCACTAATTGGTGATTAGTCTGGGCTAACCATTTTCATAGCAAAAGGATTTGAGTATAGGAGCAGGGAGGTTCTACTGCAGTTGTACAGGGTCTTGGTGAGACCACACCTGCAGTATTGCGTACAGTTTTGGTCTCCTAATCTGAGGAAAGACAATCTTGCCATAGAGGGAGTACAGAGAAGGTTCACCAGACTGATTTCTGGGATGTCAGGACTTTCATATGAAGAAAGACTGGATAGACTCGGCTTGTACTCGCTAGAATTTAGAAGATTGAGGGGGGATCTTATAGAAACTTACAAAATTCTTAAGGAGTTGGACAGGCTAGATGCAGGAAGATTGTTCCCGATGTTGGGGAAGTCCAGAACAAGGGGTCATAGTTTAAGGATAAGAGGGAAATCCTTTAGGACCGAGATGAGGAAAACTTTTTTCACACAGAGAGTGGTGAATCTCTGGAATTCTCTGCCGCAGAAGATAGTTGAGGCCAGTTCATTGGCTATATTTAAGAGGGAGTTAGATGTGGCCCTTGTGGCTAAAGGGATCAGGGGGTATGGAGAGAAGGCAGAAACAGGATACTGAGTTGGATGATCAGCCATGATCATATTGAATGGTGGTGCAGGCTCGAAGGGCCGAATGGCCTACTCCGGCACCTATTTTCTATGTTTCTATGTTTACATGCAGCCCGATGCAAGTGCAGTGAAACAGCGCAAATTGTTAAAAGAAACATTACACTTCTTTAAGAGGGAACTGCAGATGCTGGAAAAATCGAAGGGAGACAAAAATGCTGGAGGAACTCAGCGGGTGAGACAGCATCTACGGAGAGAAGGAATAGGCGACGTTTCGGGTCGAGACCCGAAACGTCGCCTATAGTCAATAGACAATAGGTGTAGGAGTAGGCCATGTGGCTCTTGGAGACAGCACTGCCATTCAATGTGATCATGGCTGATCATCCCCAATCAGCACCCCGTTCCTGCCTTCTCCCCATATCCCCTGACTCCGCTATTTTTAAGAGCCCTATCTAGCTCTCTCTTGAAAGCATCCACCCTCCTCTGAGGCAGAGAATTCCACAGACTTACCACTCTCTGTGAGAAAAAGTGTTTCCTCGCCTCCGTTCTAAATGGGTTACTCCTTATTCTTAAACTGTGTGGCCCCTGGTTCTGGACTCCCCCAACTTCGGGAACATGTTTCCTGCCTCTAGCGTGTCCAAGCCCTTAACAATCTTATATGTTTCAATGAGATACCCTCTCATCCTTCTAAACTCCAGAGCGTACAAGCCCAGCTGCTCCATTCTCTCAGCATATGACAGTCCCGCCATCCCGGGAATTAACCTTGTAAACCTACGCTGCACTCCCTCAATAGCCTATTCCTTCTCTCCATAGATGCTGCCTCACCCACTGAGTTTCTCCAGCATTTTTGTCTAACTTAAACTTCTTTAGTTTAGTTTTGAGATACAGGGTGGAAACAGGCCCTTCGGCCCACCGAGTCCATACCGACTAGTGATCCCCACGCATTAACACTATCCTACACACTCTAGGGACTATTTACATTTTTTACCAAAGCCAATTAACTTACAAACCTGCACATCTTTGGAAGTGTGGGAGGAAACTAGAGATCCCAGGGAAAACTCAGGGAAAACTCAGACAGCACCCGTAGTCAGGATAGAATCTGTGTCTCTGGTGCTGTGGGCAGTTACTCTACCGCTGCTCCACCGTGCCGGCCTCCTATGGATAGAAATGTGATGAATGAACTGTAATTTAATACAGAGAAGTGTGAGGTGTTGCATTTTGTGACGTCGAACAAGGGCAGGACCTACACAGTGAATGGTCGGCCTCTGGGTAGTGTTGTAGAGCAGAGGGATCTAGGAGTACAGGTGCATGGTTCCTTGAAGGTCGAGTCGCAGGTAGATAAGGTGGTCAAAAAGGCTTTTGGCACTTTGGCCTTCATCAGTCAGAGTATTGAGTATAGAAGTTGGGAGGCCATGCTGCACTTGTATAAGACGTTGGTGAGACCACGTTTAGAATATTGTGTTCAGTTCTGGGCACCATGTTATAAGAAAGATATTGTCAAGCTTGAAAGGTTTCAGAAAAGATTTACGAGGATGTTGCCAGGGCTAGAGGGTGTGAGCTACAGGGAGAGGTTGAGTAGGCTGGGTCTCTATTCCATGCAGTGCAGGAGGATGAGGGGAGATCCTATAGAGGTGTACAAAATCATGAGAGGAATAGATCGAGCACAGAGTCTTTTGCCCAGAGTAGGGGAATCGAGGACCAGGGGACATAGGTTCAAGGTGAAGGGGAAAAGATTTAATAGGAATCTGAGGTGTAACTTTTTCACACAGAGGGTGGTGGGTGTATGGAACAAGCTGCCAGAGGAGGTAGTTGAGGCTGGGACTATTCCAATGTTCAAGAAACAGTTAGACAGGTACATGGATTGGACAGGTTTGGAGGGATATGGACCAAACGCAGGCAGGTGGGACTAGTTTAGCTGGGACATGTTGGCCGATGTGGGCATATTGCCGAAGGGCCTGTTTCCACACTGTTCCTGATGTTGGGGGAGTCCAGAACCAGCGGCCTCAGTTTAAGAATAAGGAGTAAGCCATTTAGAACGAAGATGAGGAAACACCTTTTCACACAGAGAGTTGTGAGTCTGTGGAATTCTCTGCCTCAGAGGGCGGTGGAGGACGGTTCTCTGGATGCTTTCAAGAGAGAGCTAGATAGGGCTGTTAAAGATAGCGGAGCCAGGGGATATGGGGAGAAGGCAGGAACGGGGTACTGATTGTGGATGATCAGCCATGATCACATTGAATGGCGGTGCTGGTTTGAAGGGCTATGGCCTCCTCCTGCACCTGTTGTCTATTGTCTATCATTTTATGAATCTATATCTGTGGTTAATTCCTACTGTAATTGAGTGGGAATTCCTACTGATTACAGGTGACTATATGTTCTTTCCTAGGTACACAAAAATGCTGGAGAAACTCAGCGGGTGCAGCAGCATCTATGGAGCGAAGGAAATAGACGACGTTTCGGGCCAAAACCCTTCTTCAGACTGATGGTGAGTTGGGGGGGGGGGAGAAGGAAGGAAAAAGGGAAGGAGGAGGAGCCCGAGGGCGGGGGGATGGGAAGAGACAGCTCGAGGGCTGAGGAAGGGGAGGAGACAGCAAGGGCTAGCAAAATTGGGAGAATTCAACGTTCATGCCATCCGGACGCAAGCAACCCAGGCGGAATATGAGGTGCTGTTCCTCCAATTTCCGGTGTTGCTCACTCTGGCAATGGAGGAGACCCAGGACAGAGAGGTCGGATTGGGATTGGGAGGGGGAGTTGAAGTGCTGAGCCACCGGGAGTTTAGGTAGGTTATTGCGGACTGATCGGAGGTGTTCGGCGAAACGATCGCCCAACCTCCGCTTAGTCTCACCGATGTAAATCAGCTGGCATCTAGAGCAGCGGATGCAGTAGATGAGGTTGGAGGAGGTATATGTTCTTTCCTGTCTGTTTTGATAAAACATATCTTTTGCCAAGAACATTGAGATCCGTGCAGTCTGCATTTTCAAATACTTTATACTTTTATATGATTTTACATATAAACTTTGCACATATATTACAACCAAAAAATATACATCTGTTTCATTAAAATCTCCAACCTTCCTTCTTACCAAAGCTGACATATTTTTGGGTAAAATAAAAATGACACAACAAGTGTTTGTACAGATCATAAGTCGCAGAAACACACTTGGACTAAGTGACTTGACTTCAGCAACAAAGAACCATAGTATTAAAATAAGCGCCTTCAACGAAAGTCACGCTTTGCCCCAACGTCACTTGAAGTGGGTTCACAATTCTGCACTCCTGTATCAAAGTGTTTCTGGTGTAGAGAGACATGGAAGGTAGACAAAAATGCTGGAGGAACTCTGCGGGTGAGGCAGCATCTATGGAGCGAAGGAAATAGGCCACGTTTCGGGTCGAGACCCTTCTTCAGACCACTCCAGCAGTCAGTGGAGGCCAATTCACTGGATGAATTTAAAAGAGAGTTAAGACCCTGTCCCACAATGCGAGTTCATTCCAAGAGCTCCCCCGAGTTTAAAAAAAAATCAAACTCGTGGTAAGTATGTAGAATGAACGTAGCGGGTACGTCGGAGCTCGGGGACGTCTCTTAGCGGCTCGTAACGCTAACGGCAGGTACTCCTGAAGACTCTCTAACGGCAGGTAAGCTCGGGAAGATTCGTGAAGATTTTTCAACACGTTGAAAATGTCCACGAGAGCCCCAAGTACCGACGAGTGGCCATTACCGTAAATCTCCGAGTTCGAATCAGGGCAAACTCGGGGAGGACTCGTGAATGAACTCATACCGTGGGACAGGGCTTTTAGATAGAGCTCTTTTGGCTTGCAGAATGAAGGGATATGGGGAGAAGGGTGGCATGGGTTACTGATTGGGGATGATCAGCCATGATCACAGTGAATGGCGTTGCTGGCTCGAAGGTCTACTCCTGCACCTATTGTCTATGTTTCTATGTTTGAATCAGGCTATGATTCAACTAGTTACTGTGTTGTACTTGTAGAAGTTAACATTCACTCATTGTCAGAACATTGATCATGAGATTGTATTTCCTTGGAAGAATCATCATTACGTCCTTAAAGATTGAGTTGTCACATCAGTCTGAAGAAGGGTCTCGAGCCGAAACGTCACCTATTTCCTTCGCTCCATAGATGCTGCCTCACCCGCTGAGATTCTCCAGCATTTTTTGACTACCTTCGATTTTTCCAGCATCTGCAGTTCCGTCTTAAACATCAGAGACATGGAGAGGCAGTGAGAGGATATCTGCCCTTCATCTCCACAGAGAAGCAGCATCACCGTCAGAAACATTTCAGGCTTTATTCCATTTCACTCGTGTGGCTGGAGGCCAGACACTCATTTCTCCAGGGGGATGAACTGGAGCTAATTGATTGATTGATTGATAGAAAGAATCAGCCTGGAAAATGGCCACTTCAGTCCGCGCCGACCATCGATCACCCATTCATCTAGTTCAATGTTATCCCACTTTCTCATCCACTCCCTACACACTAGGGGGCAATTTACAGAGGGGCCGATTAACCTACAAACCCGCACGTTGTGTGCAGGGTGATCGCTGGTCTGTAGACAATAGACAATAGGTGCAGGAGTAGGCCATTCGGCCCTTCGAGCCAGCACCGCCATTCAATGTGATCATGGCTGATCATCCCCAATCAGTACCCCGTTCCTGCCTTCTCCCCATATCCCCTGACTCCGCAATCTTTAAGAGCCCTATCTAGCTCTCTCTTGAAAGTATCCAGAGAACCGGCCTCCACCACCCTCCGAGGCAGAGAATTCCACAGACTCACAACTCTCTGTGAGAAAAAGTGTTTCCTCGTCTCCGTTCTAAATGGCTTACCCCTTATTCTTAAACTGTGGCCCCTGGTTCTGGACTCCCCCAACATCGGGAACACGTTTCCTGCCTCTAGCGTGTTTCCAAACCCTTAATAATCTTACATGTTTCAATAAGATGCCCTCTCATCCTTCTAAACTCCATAGTTTACAAGCCCAGCCACTCCATTCTCTTAGACAATAGACAATAAGTGCAGGAGCAGGTCAGGCAGCATCTGTGGAGAACATGGATAGGTGACGTTTCACAGAGTGCTGGAGTAACTCAGCGGGTCAGGCAGCATCTGTGGAGAACGTGGATAGGTGACGTTTCACAGAGTGCTGGAGTAACTCAGCGGGTCAGGCAGCATCTGTGGAGAACATGGATAGGTGACGGTTTCGGATCTTCCTAGTCCTAGTCCGAGTCTGAAGAAGGGTCTTGACCCTAAACATCACCTATCCATGTTCTCCAGAGATGCCTATTGTCTAACTCTCCCACTGCCAGCTTGTCTCTGCCCTATAACACTGAGGACTTGCATCTGTCTCGTGTTGTTCGGCCACTCTGATGTTCTCTCTGCTCTTGGTGTCCACGACTTAACAAGAACTTTGGCAAAGATAGTCATCCTTCACTGGATCGAAGGTGGACAAAAATGCTGGAGAAACTCAGCGAGTGAGGCAGCATCGATGGAGCGAAGGTATAGGTGACGTTTTGGGTCGAGTCCCTCCTTCGGACTCAAACCCTTCAGACCCTTCTTCACTGGATTAATGTTAGCGAGCTTGAGCATTCCTCTTGCTGCTCTCAGGGAGCGATGTACACTCCATCTCCTCTCCGCACTGGAGATTCCCAAGTGGCTAATCAAGGCGATGGCTTAAACAGATCATTTACATAGAAACATAGAAAATAGTTGCAGGAGGAGGCCATTCGGCCCTTCGAGCCAGCACCGCCATTCATTGTGATCAAGGCTGATCGTCCCCTATCAATAACCCGTTTCTGCCTTCTCCCCATATCCCTTGACTCCACTAGCCCCTAGAGCTTTATCTAACTCTCTCTTAAATCCATCTAGTGACTTGGCCTCCACTGCCCTCTGCGGCAGGGAATTCCACAAATTCACCACTCTCTGGGTGAAAAAGTTTTTTCTCACCTCAGTCTTAAATGACCTCCCCTATATTCTCAGACTGTGGCCCCTGGTTCTGGACTCGCCCAACATTGGGAACATTTTTCCTGCATCGACCTTGTCCAGTCCTTTTATAAATTTATATGTTTCTATAAGATGCCCCCTCATCCTTCTAAACTCCAGTGCCTAGTCTAATATTTTAGTACATCAGATCCATGAGTCGTTAAAATGTGATTGGTGCCCAAGTTTGGCCAAAGGGCCTGTCTCCATGCTGTGTGACTCTACGATTCGATGCCTACTACAGTTTTAGAGACCAGCGTGGAAACAGGCCTCTCGGCCCACACCGGCCATCGATCTCCCACTCACACTAGCTCTATGTTATCCCACTTCCTCATCCACTCCCTGCACACTAGGGGGCAACTTACAGAGCCCACGTCTTTGGGTTGTGGGAGGAAACCGGAGAGGTTTCGGTCACGGTGGCGCAGCGGTAGAGTTGCTGCCTCACAGCGCCGGAGACCCGGGTTCCATCCCGACCACGGGTGCTGTCTGTGCGGAGCTTGCACGTTCTCCCCTTGACCTGCGTGGGTTTTCTCTGAGATCTTCGGTTTCCTCCCACACTCCAAAGACGTACAGATCTGTTGGTAAATTGGCTTGGTATAAATGTAAATTGTCCCTGGTGTGTGTAGGATAGTGTTAGTGTGCGGGGATCGCTGGTCGGCACGGACCCGGTGGGCCGAAGGGCCTGTTTGCGCTCTGTATCTCTAAACTAAACCCACGCGGTCACAGAGAGAGAACTAGCAAACTCCACACACTCACACACACACATAGAGAGGCAGAGGTCAGGATTGGCTTTTAAGAGAGCTAGATAAAGCTAAAAAATAGCGGAGTCAGGGGATATGGGAAGAAGGCAGGAACGGGGCACTGATTGTGGATGATCAGCCATGATCACATTGAATGGCGGTGCTGGCTCGAAGGGCCAAATGGCCTACTCCTGCAACTACTGTCTATTGTCTATTGATTGAACCCGGGTCTCTGGCGCTGCTAGGCAGCGGCACTACCCGCTGCGCCACCGTGACGCCCGAGATGGGATGAAACTTTGGAACGGAGGTTGTTCTTGCCCTGAGATTGTGACAGATTCTAGTAGAGCTGGACCCTGGGGGGTAGGGGGGGGGGAGCAGTCAGTGGACACACATCAGAGTCACCAGTAACACAACATCAACAGGGGACAGGGACAGGGAAGTTTACAGTCCCGTCCTGTCCCCCCTTGTTCGACACCCACACCGGCGGGCCCCGCATGGGAGGTTGTTGCTCCTGCACCTCCGCCATCCTGTAGATCCAATATGCACACAAACATCTACAAACAAGCAAATCACTTCAGAGTCAACGAGTAAGAGTGACCATGTACAGTGGAAGGCTGGTGGCGGTGGCGGTGGCGGCGGAGGCGGCGGTGGGGGCGATCAGACGCCGGTCTGCTTGATGCTCTGGAAGCTGACGCGGGTTGGTGAGGTGGGTATAGACATGGCCCTGGCCACTCGCACCCTCAGCATGTGGTTGTCTTGCCACCTGTGCCACCTCTTGCGAGCCGCCGTGCGCACCTGCAACCAAGCACACGACAGTGAGACGGGTTACAACACCTCCTACAATCGACAATGACCATAGGTGCAGGAGTAGGCCATTCGGGCCCTCCAGCACCGCCATCATGACTGATCATCCCCAATCAGGTGCAGGAGTTCTCCCATATCGGCCCTTCCAATGCCAAGAGCAGCCCGACATCATCAAAGCTGAGGCTCATAATAGACAATCAATGTGATCATAGGCCATCCTGATCGGCCCCCGCCATCTGAGCATCCCCCTGTTCCTGCCTTCTCCCCATATCCCCTGACTCCGCTATCTTTAAGAGCCCTATCCAACTCTCTCTTGAAAGTATCCAGCGAACCTGCCTCCACCGCCCTCTGAGGCAGAGAATTCCACAGACTCACAACTTTCTGTGAGAAAAAGTGTTTCCTTGTCTCCGTTCTAAATGGCTTACCCCTTATTCTTAAACTGTGTGGCCCCTGGCTCTGGACTCCCCCAACATCAGTACCCTATTCCTGCCTTCTCTTCCTACTTGGGCAGCTTACACCCCAGCGGTATGAACATTGACTTCAAGTAAAATCCTTACTTTCCCTCTCTCTCCATCCCCTTTGTCCCGGTTTCACACCTTACACTTCCTTATCTATGTGTCTCTATCTCCCCTGACTTCCGTCTGAAGAAGGGTGTTGACCCGAAACGTCACCCATTTCTTCTCTCCAGAGATGCTGCCTGTCCCACTGAGTTACTCCAGCATTTTGTGTCTACCTTCAGTTTAAATCGGCATCTGCAGTTCCTTCCTACACAGCTAGTTTAGTTAGTTCACTTTATTGTCACGTGAGATGAGGTACAGTGAAAAGCATCTGCAGAGAACTTGGTAAGCGGCATTTCAGGTCAGGACCCATCGTCTGATTGAGGGAGTAGAGGGGAGAAAGCTGGAAAAGAGAGGTGGGGTTTGGACTAAACCTGGTAAGTGATAGGTGGAGACAAGGAACTGCAGATGCTGGTTTATACCAAAGGTAGACACAAAGTGCTGGAGTAACTCAGTGGGTCGGGCAGCATCTGTGGAGAACATGGATAGGTGACGTTTCACAGAGTGCTGGAGTAACTCAGGGGGTCAGGCAGCATCTGTGGAGAACATGGATAGGTGACGTTTCACAGAGTGCTGGAGTAACTCAGCGGGTCAGGCAGCATCTGTGGAGAACATGGATAGGTGACGTTTCACAGAGTGCTGGAGTAACTCAGCGGGTCAGGCAGCATCTGTGGAGAACATGGATAGGTGACGTTTCACAGAGTGCTGGAGTAACTCAGCGGGTCAGGCAGCATCTGTGGAGAACATGGATTGATGACGTTTCACAGAGTGCTGGAGTAACTCAGCGGGTCAGGCAGCATCTGTGGAGAACATGGATAGGGCTATACAATTACGGGCAGTTCATGGTCTTTACTGTCAGGTCTTGAAATAGCAGCAAATAGATTAAATATTCACTGCATTTACTATTGGAAAGTGGGATAGCTGAGCTTGCCATAGCCCACATACATAATGAACGAGCCTGCAACCAGCCGGGAACTGGATGTAGGTCGGGAGATTCAGCCTCACGTGAGGTATCGGAGCGGAACACTGACTAACCTGACATATATTGGTCTTGAACCAACATGCTCATAAACCTTGAACACTAAATATTACCCTAAACAATGGCTAAACGAGTCTAGGTATTGTAGATCCTCAGATTCCAGGACCAGAGGACATAGGTTCAAGGTGAAGGGGAAAAGATTTAATAGGAATCTGAGGGGTAACCTTTTCACACAGAGGGTGGTGGGTGTATGGGACAAACATAGAAACATAGAAAATAGGTGCAGGAGTAGGCCATTCGGCCCTTCGAGCCTGCACCGCCATTCAATATGATCATGGCTGATCATCCACTAACTATCCTGTACCTGCCCTCTCTTCATACCCCTGCCAGAGGAGGTAGTTGAGGCTGGGACTATCCCAACATTTAAGAAACAGTTAGACAGGTACATGGATAGGGCAGGTTTGGAGGGATATGGGCCAAGCACAGGGTAGGAGGGACATGTTGGGCCGAAGGGCCTGTTTCCACACTGTATCACTGTGATTCTCTGATTCTAGGTTATTGGTACAGAATTCATAGCCTCTATTCTGGGACTAGTGGCGATGGGGCATGTTGGTTGACACGGAGTGGTTGAGCCCTTTCGGTTGGAGGGTGGTACCTAAGACGTATGTACCATGAGATGTTAGCTATGTGGAATATTTAGTGATGTAGAGATGAATAGGAGAATAAGTTTATTGGCCAAGTATTCACATACAAGGGATTTGCCTTGGTGCTCCGCCCGCAAGTGGCAACATGACATACAATGGAGTTAGGAATGACACATAAAACATTAAACATTAATAATAAAACATTATCGATTAAAAATGTGAATGAAATAAAATACCAGAGCAAAAGGAGGCTACAGACTTTGGTTATTGAGTAGAGCAACTACTCGTGGAAAAACCCGTAGAGATCACAAAGCAACGCAGCACAGAAACAGGCCCTTCAGCCCACCTTATCCATACTGACCAAGATGCCCCTTCTAAACTAATCTCATTTGCTTGCGTTTGGCCCATATCTATAAACCTGTACAATTCATGTACAGAGCTAAATGTCTATTAAACATTGTTATTGTATCCGCCTCGACTACCTCTTCTGGCACCTCGTACCATACGCCCGCCATAACTGGCCAATTAACACACAGATAGTTGGGCGGTCACGGTGGCGCAGCGGTAGAGTTGCTGCCTTACAGCCAATGCAGCGCCGGAGACCCGGGTTCCATCCCGACTACGGGTGCTGTCTGTACGGAGTTTCTACGTTCTCCCCGTGACCTGCGTGGGTTTTCTCCGAGATCTTCAGTTTCCCCCCACACTCCTAAGGTTTGTAGGTTAATTGGCTTGGTGTAAATGTAAATTATCCCTAGTGTGTGTAGGATAGTGTTAGTGTGCGGGGATCGCTGGTCAGCGCGGACCCAGTGGACCGAAGGGCCTGTTTCCGCGCTGTATCTCTTAAAGATAACGGAGTCGTGGGATATGGGGAGAAGGCAGGAACGGGGTACTGATTGTGGATGAACATCCATGATCACATTGAATGGCGGTGCTGGCTAGAAGGGCCGAATGGCCGACTACTGCACCTTATTCCCTTTACCCTGTATCTATACACTGTTGATGGCTCGATTGTAATCATGTGTTATAGACAATAGACAACAGGTGCAGGAGTAGGCCATTCGGCCCTTCGAGCCAGCACCGCCATTCAATGTGATCATGGCTGATCATCCTCAATCAGTACCCCGTTCCTGCCTTCTCCCCATATTCCCTGACTCCGCTATCTTTAAGAGCCCTATCTAGCTCTCTCTTGAAAGCATCCAGAGAACCGGCCTCCACCGCCCTCTGAGGCAGAGAATTCCACAGACTCACCACTCTCTGTGAAAAAAAGTGTTTCCTCGTTTCCGTTCTAAATGGCTTACCCCTTATTCTTAAACTGTGTGGCCCCTGGTTCTGGACTCCCCCAACATCGGGAACATGTTTCCTGCCTCTTGCATGTCCAAGCCCTTAACAATCTTATGTGTTGTCTTTCTGCTGACTGGTTAGCACGCAACAAAAGCTTTTCACTGTACCCCGGTACACGTGACAATAAACTAAACTGTTAAAAAGCTCTGGTTTAAAGTTACACGTCTGAAGCAGATGAGATAGCTTTGAGTCACATTGTGTTTTCACACTGCCTGCTATTACATCCTGTTCAGGCAAGCGGAGCTATAATTGGGAGTGTTAAAAACGGCGAATAACCTAATAACAGATAGATAGGTGGTGACCACAATCTCTGAAAACCTGTGGACAGTCGGCAGAGGGAATAATCCCTTATATCAGAACCTGCAGTCACTTGAAGCAACAAATAATTCCTTAAAATCTATGGGATACGGGGAAAAAGCCGGAACGGGGTACTGATCATGGATGATCGGCCGTGATCATATAGAAACTGGCCTTTTGGAATACCCTGGAATTTAGAAGGATGAGAGGGCATCTTATTGAAACATATAAGATTATTAAGGGTTTGGACCCGCTAGAGGCAAGAAACATGTTCCCGATGTTGGGGGAGTCCAGAACCAGGGGCCACAGGGGAGGGGGGGGGGGGTAGGGGGAACTGGCAGGAGAATGGGGTTGAGAGGGAAAAACATATCAGCCATGATTGAATGAGTAGTGTAGATGGGGCATGTTGGCCGGTTGGATTAAAGGGCCAGTGTCAACACTGTGTGATTCAATGACTCTATGAATGGCCGAGTAGACTCGATGGGCTGAATGGCCTAATTCGGCTTTGTAGGCCTTACGGTCTTGCGTATGATTAGAGGTGTATGCGGGCTGATTGTCACTCAGTGCTGTCTCAATCACAGCAAGTGTATCCACTGAGTTTAGTTGAGTTATTCTTTTTTGACTGCTTCTGACTAGAGTGTTCAGTTGTGTGATTTGCAAAACCACAACAAATTGTGACATATAATTGTTATTTCTCTCTAAGAAATTGTTCTCCTGAAAAGCTGCATGGACAGTAATAAAAGCTGTCTAGACAGTAATAAAAGCTGCCTGGACAGTAATAAAAGCTGCCTGGACAGTAATAAAAGCTGTCTAGACAGTAATAAAAGCTGTCTAGACAGTAATAAAAGCTGCCTGGACAGTAATAAACGCTGCCTATACAGTAATAAAAGCTGCCTGGACAGTAATAAAAGCTCTGGACAGTAATAAAAGCTGCCTAGACAGTAATAAAAGCTGCCTATACAGTAATAAAAGCTGCCTGGGTAGTAATAAAAGCTGCCTAGTTAGTAATAAAAGTTGCCTAGACAGCAATAAAAGCTGCCTGGACAGTAATAAAAGCTGCCTGGACAGTAATAAAAGCTGCCTAGTTAGTAATAAAAGTTGCCTAGACAGCAATAAAAGCTGCCTGGACAGTAATAAAAAGCTGCCTGGACAGTAATAAAAGCTGCTTAAAGCAATAAAAGCTGCCTAGACAGTAATAAAAGCTGCCTAGACAGTAATAAAAGCTGCATAGTTAGTAATAAAAGTTGCCTAGACAGTAATAAAAGTTGCCTAGACAGTAATAAAAGCTGCCTAGACAGCAATAAAAGCTGCCTATACAGTAATAAAAGCTGCCTGGACAGTAATAAAAGCTGCCTGGACAGCAATAGACACATTATCTCTCCTGAAAATCATTTTTTTTTAAAGTCAATACTGCTGAATATCAGTGGCTGGTGCTGGCCGGAGTGAAGTGTGTTCATCACGACAGGCCAAGGATGAAATTCCTGTCATTTGTTTTTACAGCCAGTTTTCTAGTTGACCTTGTAATACTATCAAATGTTTTCATCTCTATACTCATAGAGTGATACAGTGTTGAAACAGGCCCTTCAGTCCAACTGGCCCACACCGGCCAACATGTCCCAGCTGCACTAGTCCCACCTGCCTGCGCTTGGTCCATATCCCTCCAAACCTGTCCTATCCATGTACCTGTCTAACTGTTTCTTAAATGTTGGGATAGCCCCAGCCTCAACTACCTCTTCTGGCAGCTTGTTCCATACACCCACCACCCTCTGTGTGAAAAAGTTAACCCTCAGATGCCTATTAAATATTTTCCCCTTCACTTTGAACCTGTGTCCTCTGGTCCTCGATTCCCCAACTCTGGGCAAGAGACTCTGAGCATCTATTCCTCTCATGATTTTATACACCTCAATAAGATGTATATCCTCCTGCGCTCCAGATAGCACCCGTAGTCAGGATCGAACCTGAGCCTTTGGTGCGTGAGGTGGCAATTCTACCGCTGCTCCACCGTGTCACAGTTTGTTTGTTATCTCCTCTGCTCAGTCACCAGAGACAGTAAAATTGATGCGGTTTTAAAACGACCACCCACACGTGGAGTATTGTGTGTAGTATTGGTCCCCTAATTTGAGGAAGGACATTCTTGCTATTGAGGGAGTGCAGCGTAGGTTTACAAGGTTAATTCCCGGGATGACGGGACTGTCATATGCTGAGAGGATGGAGCAGCTGGGCTTGTACACTCTGGAGTTTAGAAGGATGAGAGGGAATCTTATTGAAACATATAAGATTATTAAGGGTTTGGACACGCTAGAGGCAGGAAACAGGTTGGGGTAGTCCAGAACCAGGGGCCACAGTTTAAGAATAAGGGGTAAGCCATTTAGATTGTAGACGAGGAAACACTTTTTCACCTAGAGAGTTGTGAGTCTGTGGAATTCTCTGCCTCTGTGGAGGCCAGTTCTCTGGATACTTTCTAGAGAGAGCTAGATAGGGCTCTTAAAGATAGCGGATATGGGGAGAAGGCAGGAACGGGGTACTGATTGGGGATGATCAGCCATGATCACATTGAATGGCGGTGCTGGCTCGAAGGGCCGAATGGCCTACTCCTGCGCCAATTGTCCATTGTCATCATTTCGCTCAAACCTTTTTTGAAGAAAACAAGTCCAACGTACCTCTCCGTTCAGGAAGCAGTAGAACACCGACACAAAGAATCCCTGCAAGACACAAGAGAGAGTGATTGAGATCTGGGGCACGTTGTAACACTAACTCAAGGCTAAACTACATAAATAGAGTCATAGGCAACTACGTATGCTGCATGCACGGGCGAGTATTCTCTTGCGCAAGTTTGGTGCGTGTACAGATGTGGTGAAGATGTCGTTGTTTAGAGCATATTGCACACCACTCTACACTGCACACCTGTGGTGGAACAATGGAAAAACAAGTTTGCAGAGACTAAAGGTGTCATATAATGATGCCATGAGAACACTGCTATGGAAACCTAGATGGTGTAGAGCTAGTAACATGTTTATGGGTGCAGGAGTCAGTACTTTAGAAACTATCCTAAGAAATCATATGTATAAATTCATTTGCAGGATAAATGACTAAAAATGTGATTATTGTGGCCTTGTCAAACATAAGGTTTAGCACTACACGCTACCAATCCCAGTTGTTGTCTCCTTGTAGAACATTGATCATTCTTTTAATCTGGATTTTAATTCATGTATTGTGTGTTTTAATTAATATATAATTTATGATGCTTTTATAAGTGATATACTAAGATTTTATATGTATTTTATAGTGTTTTTATATGCAATTAATTTTAATGTAACGCTGTTCCTTGTCTGGACCTTGAGTCCAAAATAAAAGTTTATTATTATTACTATTATTATTATTATAGAGTCACAAAACACGGAATCAGGTTCTTCGGCCCAAATTGCCCTGGACAACGACATGCCCCATCCACACTAGGCCGGAGCCTGCACCGACAGAGCGGAGGCAGCAGGAATGGACCCAGGAGGCGAGCCGGTGGTCCAGGAACAAAGGGGGACCCGGGCGTGGGGGGGGGAGGAAGGGGGGCGCCGTGAAGGGGAGAGGGCGGAGCCGGGCACGGGGGTACCATGCAACTGTCGCTGCTCTTCATGTAGCATCCCTTTGCATACCGTTGGTTTGCAGAACAAAGAATATCACAATCGCCTGGCCATGTTTGGTCCGCATCCCTCTAAACCTCTGCACTCCATCTACCTGTACAGGTGTCTTTTAAATGTTGTTATGGTGTTATATAGTGGTGCAGCGGTAGAGTTGCTGCCTCACAACGCCAGAGACCCGGGTTCGATCCTGACTACGGGCGCTGTCTGTACGGAGTTTGTATGTTCTCCCCGTGACCCGCGTGGGTTTTCTCCAGGTGCTTCGGTTTCCTCCCACACTCCAAAGACGTGCAGGTTTATAGTTTAATTGGCCTTGTGCAAATTGTTGCTAGCATTTCAGATAGACGTGGTCTACAGGGAACGTTGGCCGGCATGGACTCAGTGGGTCGAAGGACCTGTTTCCATGCTGTATCTGTAAACCAAACTAAACCAGTCTCAACTACCTCCTCTGGCAGCTCGTCTCATACACCCACTAACCTATCAGTGAAAAAGTTGCTCCTCAGGTTCCTATTAAATCTTTACAGACATTTTTTTATCTACTTTCGATTTTTCCAGCATCTGCAGTCCCTTCTTAAAAATGTTGCCCTTCAGATTTCTCACTTTTTTCACTGTTTCAGTCGTGAATTTTTGAGAGGAACATAGTCGTGGTCACAAAATGTGGAAACAGGCCCTTCGGCCCAACTAGCCCATGCCAACCAACATGCCCCAGCTACACTAGTCCCACCTTCCCGTGTTTGGCCCATATCCCTCTCAACCTGTCCTATCCATGTACCTGTCCAAATGTCTTTACATTTTGTTGTAGTCCCTGCCTCAACTACCTCCTCCGGCAGACAAAAATGCTGGAGAAACTCAGCGGGTGAGGCAGCATCTATGGAGCGAAGGAATAGGTGACGTTTCGGGTCAAGACCCATAGCTTAAACAATACCTCCTCCGGCAACACGATCCATACACCCACCGCCCTCTGTGTGGAAAAGTTGCCCCATCGGGTTCTTGTAAACCTTTCCCCCCCTCTCACCTTAAACCCATCTCCTCTGGTTCTTGTTTAAGAAGGAACTGCAGATGCTGGAAAAATCGGAGGTAGACAAAAATGCTGGAGAAACTCAGCGGGTGAGGCAGCATCTATGGAGCGAAGGAATAGGTGACGTTTCGGGCCAAGACCCTTCAAGAAGTGGAGACCCTTCAAGAACCAAGAACCCTCTGCTTCTTGGTTCCCCTACTCTGTGCATTCTCCATATCCATTCCCCTCATGATTAGATCCAGCTTGTTGCAAGTGGAGGGGACAGAGTGCGTTTGGGACCGAGGATCGGCGATGCCAGCCCTCCTGACCAGATCTGCTGGACATTCGGCCCATCCAGGTGCTGGCTCGAAGGGCCGAATGGCCTACTCCTGCACCTATTGTCTAATGTCTATTGCCACCCACCTGAAAGGACTGGAGGAATGAATTGAAGTAGAGGAATGCCACATAGGAGATGTCATCTTTGCCAGGGTCGATGAAGAACAGTATGTAGGTTATTCCCAGCAGAGGTAACAAAACTAAAATGGCCTTCACTGCCTTCCTGTAGAATACATGGTGAGAGGAGAGAGAACCAAGATTAGTGAGGTAGAATAACGTTGACATTTTATTGACTAAATCTCAATTTATACACCTCTGTAACATCACCCCTCAGCCTCCTGTATTCGCGGATCCCCCTACTCTTAATTCTGGGTACAAGACTCTGTGCATCCACCCAGTTCATGTTCATAAGCTAAAGGAGCAGAATTAGGCCATAGAAACACAGACATAGAAACATAGAAATTCGGCCCTTCGAGCCTGCACCGCCATTCAATATGATCATGGCTGATCATCCACTCAGTATCCTGTACCTGCCTTCTCTCCATACCCCCTGATCCCTTTAGCCACAAGAGCCACATCTGACTCCCTCTTAAATATAGTCAATGAACTGGCCTCAACTACCTTCTGCGGGAGAGAATTCCACAGATTCACCACTCTCTGTGTGAAAAATGTTTTCCTCATCTTGGTCCTAAAAGATTTCTCCTTTATCCTTAAACTGTGACCCCTTGTTCTGGACTTCCCCAACATCGGGAACAACCTTCATGCATCTAGCCTGTCCAACCCCTTAAGAATTTTGTACGTTTCTATAAGATCCCCCCTCAATCTTCTAAATTCTAGCGAGTACAAGCCGAGTCTATCCAGTCTTTCTTCATATGAAAGTCCTGACATCCCAGGAATCAGTCTGGTGAACCTTCTCTGTACTCATTTGGCCCATCACGTCCACACCGCCATTCAATCATGGCCGATCTAATTCTCCCTCCTCCATGGCCAGAGTGAGTCCCACCGCAAATTGGAGGAGCAGCACCTCATATTTCGCTTGGGCAGTTTACACCCCAGCGGTATGAACATTGACTTCTACAATTTCAGGTGGTCCCTTGCTTTCTCCCTCCCCTTCCCCTCCCCTTCCCAGCTCTCCCACTTCTTCCCTCCACCTCCCCCCCCCCCCCCCCCCCTCCCCACCGCTCCCCCCCCCCTCCCTGCCTCCCACATCAGTCTGAGGAAGGGTCTCGACATGAACCGTCGCCTATTCCTTCGCGCCATAGATGCTGCCTCACCCGCTGAGTTTCTCCAGCATTTTCGTCTACCTTAAATAATTCTCCCTCCTAACCCCAACCTCCTGCCTTCTCCCCATAACCCCTGACACCCGTACTAATCAAGAATCTATCTATCTCTGCCTTGAATATATCCATTGACTTGGCCTCCACTCCCTTCTGCAGAATTGAAACACAATGAAGCAAAAATAGACAATAGACAATAGGTGCAGGAGTAGGCCATTCGGCCCTTCAAGCCAGCACCGCCATTCAATGTGATCATGGCTGATCATCCCCAATCAGTACCCCGTTCCTGCCTTCACCCCATATCCCCTGACTCCGCTTTCTTTAAGAGCCCTATCTAGCTCTCTCTTCAAAGCATCCAGAGAACCTACCTCCACCGCCCTCCACGGCAGAGAATTCCCAGTCAATGTCAAACTGCTTGTGACTGTGTTCCACGTAAGATGGTGGTGGCGGGGATGGATGGGGGGGGGAGGTGCTGGTGAGCAGGCTGGAGGAATCCTCTCCCCCGCCCCCGCCCTCAGAAACGCTCTGGGTTCTGAGGTCAATGAAGGCACGCACACCATTTAATCCTTCACCCCTCTTTCCCCATGTTGCCACTTTGATGGAGGTATGGACTTGGGCACGAAGATTCCTCTGTACGTTATTGTGTGTTGTTTAAACGTTGAATGGACTGTGAATACCCAAGAGGTTTATGTTTGGTTCAGAAGGGGCAGCACGGTGGCGCAGCGGTAGAGTTGCTGCCTCACAGCGCCGGAGACCCGGGTTCCATCCTGACTACGGGCGCTATGTGTACGGAGTTTGTACCTTCTCCCCGTGACCTGCGTAAGTTTTCTCTGGTTTCCTCCCACACACCAAAGACGTGCAGGTGTGTAGGTTAATTGGCTTCGGTAAAGAATTGTAAATTGTCCCTAGTGTGTGTAGGATCGTGTTAGTGTGCGGGTGATCGCTGGTCGGCGCGGACTCGGTTGGCCGAAAGGTTTGTAAAGTCTAAAGTGTTCAAGAAGGAACTGCAGATGCTGGAAGATCGAAGGTACACAAAATTGCTGGAGAAACTCAGCGGGTGCAGCAGCATCTATGGAGCGAAGGAAATAGGCGATGTTTCGGCCCGAAACGTCGCTTTTTCCTTCGCTCCATAGATGCTGCTGCACCCGCTGAGTTTCTCCAGCAATTTTGTGTGCCTTGTAAAGTCTAAAGATCACTCCCTTGAAATATCCAGAGCATAACTTTTCCCAAAGAGTTTAACATGTCAGTATTTCATAATTCTAAACAATATCACATTGAATTACGAATCTCACTTGATCACCAGTCAGCCACAAACCATCACACGCTCACACTCACACCTTCAGACTCATGAAGAATTTTCCATTAAACTTAATCTGCTGAGGTTGGATATGAATTGAGGTTCTGATGTTATGGGCACATTTCCTACAAGGGAATGATATAAGTGCCTGATACCGACTGCAACTAAAAATAGACCAATGTCAAGTCAATGTATGGACATCTAAAACCACAATGTCATTCTCAGGATGGTTACTTGTATTGTCATAGAGTGATACAGGCCCCTTCAGCCCAACTTGCCCACGCCGACCAACATGCCCCATCTACACTAGTCCCACCTGCCTGCATTTGGCCCTTATTCCTCAAAACCTGTCCTATCCATGTACCTGTCCAAATATCTCTTTAACATTATGATAGGACACTAGACAATAGGTGCAGGAGTAGGCCATTCGGCCCTTCCAGCCAGCACCGTCATTCAATGTGATCATGGCTGATCATCCCCAACCAGTACCCCGTTCCTGCCTTCTCCCCATATCCCCTGACTCCGCTATCTTAAAGAGCCCTATCTAATGCTCTCTTGAAAGTATCCAGAGAACCGGCCTCCACCACCCTCTGAGGCAGAGAACTCCACAGACTCACAACTCTGTGTGAGAAAAAGTGTTTCCTCGTCTCCGTTCTAAATGGCTTACTCCTTATTCTTAAACTGTGGCCCCTGGTTCTAGACTCCCCCAACATCGGGAACATGTTTCCTGCCTCTAGCGTGTCCAAACCCTTAATAATCTTATATGTTTCAATGAGATCTCCTCTCATCCTTCTAAACTCCAGAGTGTACAAGCCCAGCTGCTCCAGTTCCTGCAGTTCATCTACTGATGAAGAATGGTATAGGTGGGTATGGGCCAAACATGAGCAGGCGGGACTAGTATAGATAAGGCATCTTGATAGGCATGGACGTGTTGGGCCGAAGGGCCTGAGTCCGTGCTGGATGAATCTTATGACTCTAATCAAACTATAAGCAGTAATTTTCCAAGGACAGAGGTTGAGTGGGACATTTAGTAATGTCATGTGTAAAGAAGTAACATGTTTGGACACGATGGATTGTGAAAGCAAAAACATTTAGAGACACAACATGGAAACAGGCCCTTCAGCCCACCGAGTCCACGCTGAGCAGCGAACCCCCCACACACAGACACTATGCTGCACACACACACACACACACACTAGGGCGAATTTTACAATTTTTACCAAAGCCAATTAACCTACAAACCTGCAAATCTTGGGAGTGTGGGAGGAAACTGGAGAAAAGCCACGCGGTCACAGGGAGAACGTACAAACTCCGTACAGACAGCGCCCGTAGCCGGGATCGAACCTGGGTCCCTGGTGCTGTGAGCCAGCAACCGGTTGAAAGATACAGCATGGAAACAGCCCTTCAGTCCACCCTGCTTCTACACCATCCACCTTCCTCATCCGCTATCTACACACCAGAGGGGCCGACTAGCCTACAAGCCCGCACGTCTTTGGGATGTGGGAGGAAACCGGAGCGCTCCACACAGACAGCACTGAATTGAGTCAGGATGGAACGCGGGTCTCTGGGGCTGTGAGGCAGCAAGTCTACCGCTGCGCCACCGTGACGCCCTGTTCACGTTGAGTTCAGCATCGACACAGATGCTGAACACAATCTGCATAGAACACAGATGCCCCCACCCACATCAAAAGTCTTCTCACCCACCACACCACCTCCAGGTCCCTCAGATCGGCCGACTTGGGGTTGCTGAACATCCCTAGGCAAAAGTCTAGGCATAAGCTCAGGGGCGACCGCGCCTTTGCGGTTGCAGCTCCTAGACTGTGGAACAGCATCCCTCCTCCCATCAGAACTGCCCCCTCCATCGACTCCTTTAAGTCGAGACTAAAAACTCATCTCTAGTCCAAAGCCTTTCTTGACATCCTCTGAGCGAGGGCAATATGTATGTATTTATGTATGTACTTCATCTATGAACCACTGTTCTTTGTTATACTATTCTTAAACCAATGTAAAACACTTTGGCCAACGAGAGTTGCTTTGTAAATGTGCTATATAAATAAATGTGACTTGACTTGACAGATACCCTGGATATTCCCTCTGACTAGGACAGACAGGCAGCGCTTCTGATTATTAATGATTCTCTGCTCAGAAACTTCAGTCTGTATTGAGTTACCTGTACTGCATGGTCTCAGACGTGGTGGATGCCCTCAGCTTAGTCATCAGGATCCTCACAATGTTGAACAGAAAGATGAAATTAACCTGTTCGGAAACACAAAGAAACATCGGCACATCTTACACTGAAACCCAAGAAGCAACGATTCAAAAGCCCAATTCATGTACGATCAGTTATAGACTGTGATAGCAAAGTCTTAAATCTTGTCAACGTTAACACAGACACAAGGAACTGCAGAGGGTGCTTTACAAAAGGAGACATGAAGTGCCGGAGTAACTCAGCGGGTCAGGCAGCATCTGTGGAGAACATATATAGAAACATAGAAACATAGAAATTAGGTGCAGGAGAAGGCCATTCGGCCCTTCGAGCCTGCACGGCCATTCAATATGATCATGGCTGATCATCCAACTCAGTATCCTGTACCTGCCTTCTCTCCATACCCCCTGATACCTTTAGCCACAAGGGCCACATCTAACTCCTTAAATATAGCCAATGAAGTGGCCTCAACTATCTTCTGTGGCAGAGAATTCCACTGATTCACCACTCTCTGTGTGAAATTTTTTTTCTCATCTCAGTCCTAAAAGATTTCCCCCTTATCCTTAAATTGTGACCCCTTGTTCTGGACTTCCCCAACATCGGGACCAATCTTCCTGCATCTAGCCTGTCCAACCCGTTAGGAAGTTTCTATAAGATCCCCCATCAATCTTCTAAATTCTAGCGAGTACAAGCCGAGTCTATCCAGTCTTCCTTCATATGAAAGTCCTGACATCCCAGGAATCAGTCTGGTGAACCTTCTCTGTACTCCCTCAATGGCAAGAATGTTTTTCTTCAGATTAGGAGACCAATTAGGAGATAGGTGACGTTTCACAGAGTGCTGGAGTAACTCAGCGGGTCAGGCAGCCTCTGTGGAGAACATGGATAGGTGACGTTTCACAGAGTGCTGGAATAACTCAGCGGGTCAGGCAGCCTCTGTGGAGAACATGGATAGGTGACGTTTCACAGAGTGCTGGAGTAACTCAGCGGGTCAGGCAGCCTCTGTGGAGAACATAGATACTTAAGATAGCCAGTTGAGTAATACAATGTAGAACATGGATAGGTGTCAGAGGTTATGGGGAGAAAGCAGGAAATGGGGTTGGGAGGGAAAGATAGATCAGCCATGATTGAATAGCGGAGTAGACTTGATGGGCCGAATGGCCTAATTCTGCTCCTATCACATGAACTTACCAGCAGCACGAGAACGACTGGACCTTGAATGATGTAGTCCATTCTGTGACCCACAACTTCTCCAAACCAACACCTGTAAACATCAAGACAATTGCCATTGGCTTTGTTGCAGTGAGCTCGTTAGGGGGAGCATTTAGAACAGGTGTCGGCATCTCAAGGCCCCCGGGCTGAATGCGGCCCCAGGGCTGAATGCGGCCCGTAACCCGAAATCATCCGGCCCGCAAGCGGATTTTTTCCCCCCCGTAATTATCCGGCGGCCGAGCTCTGTCTATACCGCATCCTGCGCAAAGCCGCCGGCACGCCCACGCACCTTCTGTGAACATGTTTAAGAAAGAACTGCAGATGCTGGAAAAATGGAAGGTAGACCAAAATGCTGGAGAAACTCAGCGGGTGAGACAGCATTGAAGGATCGCACGAGGCTGCCTCAACCCGCTGAGTTTCTCCAGCATTTTTGTCTACCATCTGTGAACACGGGATTTGATGCCTGCTATCCGGGGTGGGATGGGGCGGGATCCACGCAGGTCACGGGGAGAATGTACAAACTCCGTACAGACAGCACCCATAGTCGGGATCGAACCCGGGTCTCTGGCGCTGTGGGGCAGCAACTCTACCGCTGCGCCGCCGTGACCGCCCTTGGCATCATGTACAGCACAGACATTGTGGGCTGAAGGGCCTGTTCCTGTGCTGTACTGTTCTATAAATCCGCCTCTCCGGCCTAGTTGGCAGGATGTGGAATTACCAACCACTGTTGCACATTTACCCGTGCGGTATTGTGTTAACGGGCCTGTTAAACTCCAGCAGTAAGGTTTTCAGTGTTGCTTTGTTGGTACAAATGACAATTAAATCTTCTTGACTTCATTCATTCACGTTTATATTTCAAAAATACCTTGAAGCGTATATAACATAACAGTTCTGTGAGCTATAAACCTGCAATAAATCCTTTTCACTGTCAAATGGATATTTATTGAGTGTTTTATTATCAACTTTACTTCTCCACATCCTAAACCATAACTTTGAGCGACTGATTGAATGATGCAGCATGGCAACTATCCTTCAGTCCACATAACTTCGACATTATTCAACTCCCTGCACATTAGGGGGGCAATGTACAGAGGAGCCAATTAACCTACAAACCTGCACGTCTTTGGGAGTGTGGGAGGAAACCAGAGCACCCGGAGAAAACCCACACGGTCACGGGGAGAACGAATAAACACCGGATGTCAGGATCGAACCCGGGTCCCTGCCGCTGTGAGGCAGCAGCTCCACCCGCTGCGCCAGCGTGCCGCCCTTGGTTTGAGTCTGAGGACTTGGAGAAAGTAGAACATCTGTTCCACTTCCTACAACATAGGCCGAGATATACCGTGGATGTGGAGAGGATGTTTCCACCAGTGGGAGAGTCTAGGACCAGAGGGCACAGCCTCAGAATTAAAGTACACACCTTTAGGAAGGAGATGAGGAGGAATTTATGTAGTCAGGGGGTGGTAAATCTGTGGAATTCTTTGCCACAGACGGCTGTGGAGGCCACAAGTGAGTGGATATTTTTTAAGACAGAGATTGATAGATTCTTGATTAGTACGGGTGTCAGAGGTTACGGGGAGAAGGCAGGAGAATGGGGTTAGAAGATAGAGATAGACTTGATGGGCCGAATGGCCTAATTTTGCTCCTATCACATGAACTTATGAACATCTGTGTACAGGAAAAGGGAGAGATCCAGAGTCACCATCAGGATTAACCTCATGTATTTTAAGTGAAAGATATAGAGTGTTATAAACTCCACGACCGCCTGTTCTCTGACAGAGTACTCACTCTTCATTCTCATAGTAGAGTTTGCCAATGACCCAGGCCACGATGATGGGGCACGGGATACCTACGGAAGGAAGGTATCACACTGAGTTTAACCCATCAAGAACCAGACCACACACGTTTCAGGTGAGAGGGGAAACATTTAATAGCAACCTGGGGACCAACTTTTTCACCGAGAGGGTGAAGTGAAAGTCATATGACAGTCCGCCAATTCACAACTCTCTAGGCGAAAATGTTTTCACTCATCTCAGTTTTAAATGGCCTCACCTTTATTCTTAGACTGTTCTGGACTCGCCCAACATTGCCCTGGTTCTGGACTCGCCCAACATTGGGAACATTTTTCCTGCATCTAGCTTGTCCAGTCCTTTTATAATTTTATACGTTTCTATAAGAATCCCTCTCATCCTTCTAAACTCCAGTGAATACAAGCCCAGTCTTTCCAATCTTTCCCCATATGACAGTCCCTGGTGTACTCCGCAGTTTAGAAGGATGAGAGGGGATCTTATTGAAACATATAAGATTATTAAGGGTTTGGACAGGCTAGAGGCAGGAAACATGTTCCCGATGTTGGGGGAGTCCAGAACCAGGGGCCACAGTTCAAGAATAAGATGTAAGCCATTTAGAACGGAGACGAAGAAACACTTTTTATCACAGTCTGTGGAATTCTCTGCGGTGGAGGCCAGTTCTCTGGATACTTTCAAGAGAGAGCTAGATAGGGCTCTTAAAGATAGCGGAGTCAGGGGATAATTGGGAGAAGGCAGGAACGGGGAACTGATTGTGGATGATCAGCCATGACCACGGTGCTGTATCG
>NC_073380.1:5407265-5434765 GCF_028641065.1 Leucoraja erinaceus | reverse complement strand
AATTTCCAGCATCTGCAGTTCCTTCTTATACTTGTGGATAGTTTAGCTTCAGCCTAGTTTATTGTCACGTGTACCGAGGTACAGTGAAAAGCTTTTGTTGCGTGCTAACCAGTCAGCGGGAAGACAACACATGATTACAATCAAGCCGTCCACAGTGTACAGATACAGGATAAGGGAATAACGTTTAGTGCAAGGTAAAGCCAGCAAAGTCCGATCAAGGATAGTCCAAGGGTCACCAATGAGGCAGATAGTAGTTCAGGACTGCTCTCTGGTTGTGGTGGGATGATTCAGTTGCCTGATAACAGCTGGGAAGAAAGTCCCTGAATCTGGAGGTGTGCGTTGGTTTTCACACTTGGGCTTCCAGCTCCCAGGGCACAAGAGAAACCCTTTTCCAGTTCTCAAATAGGCTAGGGTGGCACGGTGGCGCAGCGAGTAGAGCTGCTGCCTCACAGCGCCAGAGACCCGGGTTCGATCCTGACTACGGGTGCTGTCTGTACGGAGTTTGCACGTTCTCCCCATGACTCGCGTGGGTTTTCTCCGAGATCTTCGGTTTCCTCCCGCACTCCAAAGATGTACAGGTTTGTAGATAAATTGGCTTGGTGCAATTGTAAATTGTCCCTAATGTGTGTGTAGGATAGTGTCAGTGTGCGGGGATCGCTGATCAATAGACAATAGCCAAGAGACATTTGGTGCAGGAGTAGGCCATTCGGCCCTTCGAGCCAGCACCACCATTCAATATAATGGCTGATTGGCGCGGACATGATGGGCCGAACGGCCTGTTCCGCTCACTATCTCTAAACTAAACTAAAATTCTAAAGCTTTATTGAAATGTGTGGTTCCCTAGGCCTTGTCTCCGTTCTAAATGGTTTACCCCTTATTCTTAAACTGTGGCCCCTGGTTCTGGACTCCCCCAACATCGGGAACATGTTTCCTGCCTCTAGCGTGTCCAAACCCTTAATAATCGTATAAGTTTCAATAAGATACCCTCTCATCCTTCTAAACTCCAGAGTGTACAAGCCCAGCCGCTCCATTCTCTCAGCATATGACAGTCCAGCCATCCCGGGAATTAACCTTGTAAACCTACGCTGCACTCCCTCAATAGCAAAAATGTCCTTCCTCATGTCCAATACATGGTTTACGATCAAGAATAAAAAACATCAGTGCCTTACTACACCAATGTCTCCACAGCTGGGATAGGTCGCGTGTCGTGCTAAACCTTATGTTTGATAAGGCAAAGATGATTTCATTTTCAGAGTAATTTATCCAGCAACATTACAACATTACAACAGTTTGTAAAGTATAGACTCCTGCAGCCACAAACATCTCACCGTCTAGGTCTCAAAAGTAATATTCTCATGTCATCATTATAAGATACTTTAAGTCTCTGTAAGGTAGACAAAAATGCTGGAGAAACTCAGCGGGTGAGGCAGCATCTACGGAGTGAAGGAATAGGCGATGTTTTGGGTCTCGTCATCCATTCCTTCACTCCATAGATCAAGTCAAGTCAAGTTTATTCGTCACATACACATACGAGATGTGCAGTGAAATGAAAAGTGGCAATGCTCGCGGATTGTGCAAAAAGACAAACAAACAAACAAACTACAAACCGTCACCCCCTGAGTTTCTCCAGCATTTTTGTCTACCTTCAATTTATCCAGCATCTGCAGTTCCTTCTTAAACATTAAGCCTCTGTAAGCTTGCTTTTTCTGTAGTTTCACCACAGGTGAAACCACACCTAGAGTATTGCGTGTAGTTTTGGGCTCCTAATCTGAGGAAAGACATTCTTGCCATAGAGGAAGTACAGAGAAGGTTCACCAGACTGATTCCTGGGATGTCAGGACTTTCATATGAAGAAAGACTGGATAGACTTGGCTTGTACTCGCTGGAATTTAGAAGATTGAGGGGGGATCTTATAGAAACATACAAAATTCTTAAGGGGTTGGACAGGCTAGATGCAGGAAGATTATTCCCGATGTTGGGGAAGTCCAGAACAAGGGGTCACAGTTTAAGGATAAGGGGGAAATCGTTTAGGACCGAGATGAGAAAAAAATTTTTCACACAGAGAGTGGTGAATCTGTGGAATTCTCTGCCACAGAAGGTAGTTGAGGCCACAGTTCATTGGCTATATTTATGAGGGAGTTAGATGTGGCCCTTGCAGCTAAAGGGATCAGGGGGTATGGAGAGAAGGCAGGAACAGGATACTGAGTTGGATGATCAGCCATGATCTTATTGAATGGTGGTGCAGGATCGAAGGGCCGAATGGCCTACTCCTGCACCTATTGTCTATGTTTCTATGTTTCTATGTATAGAATGGTGTACAATATGCTCTGAACAGAGACATCTTCACTCCATCTGTGCACGCACTAATCTTGCATAAGAGAAGTACGGGTGTCAGGGGTTATGGGGAGAATGCAGGCGAATGGGGTTAGGAGGGAGAGATAGATCAGCCATGGTTGAATGGCGGAGTGGACTCGATGGGCTGAATGGCCTAATTCTGCACTTAGTCCATGTGAACCTATGAACTTCCCCTTAAGCGTGACCTACTCTGGGTGTATTGGGGAGGGGCAATTGATGGAAGTGTCGGTAGGCAAGGGTTTTGGGACCAGTGAGAATGGTTCTATTAGGTTTAAAATAGATCTGGCTAAGGCAAGGTAGGACCAGGTTCATGCATTCTGTGTGGGCAATGCCGAACTTGATTGCAGGCTGTGTGTGGAACCAGAGTTGATGGTGTGGTTTGAATTAATACGTTAATCAGCCAAGTATTCACATACAAGGAATTTGCCTTGGTGCTCCGCCCGCAAGTGACAACATGACACACAGTGACAGTTAGGAATGACACATAAAAAACTTTCAACATTAATAATAAAACATTATCGATTAAACATGTGAATTAAATAAAATACCAGAGCACAAGGAGGCTACAGATTTTTGGTTATTGAGTAGAGCGACTACTCGTGGGGAAAAAAGCTGTTTTTATGTCTGGCTGTGGCAGCTTTGACAGCCCGGAGTCGCCTTCCAGAGGGAAGTGATTCAAAGAGTTTGTGGCCGGGGTGAGAGGGGTCAGAGATGATCTTGCCCGCTCACTTCCTGGCCCTTGCAGTGTACAGTTCGTCAATGTGGGGGGGCTTTTTGTGTGAAGCCGCTTGTAGAAGCTCGTGCGTAGTTAGTTACTTGGCTGGTACATACCTCAAGCACAAGAAGACTACAAAGGCAACGATGAGGACTGCCGTGGAGATCGAGTGTCCCAGGTAGTTGATGATGAGGACAATCCTATAGTGGACCTCATAGACTTCAAACGATTTCTGAAATCAAAGGCAAACATATTCTTGACTTGGCCTTTTTCCCCAATGAAGCTTTGCCTGGTTTGTAATTCACAGTCGTCAGACATGATATCCTCAGGCAAGATTGGTTTGTAAACGGTTTGGACATTGGACTTCTCCCACCCCGGTCATTCCCTCTTCTCCCCGCTCCCGTCCGGCAGAAGGTACAGAAGCTTGAAAGCGCGCACCACCAGACTCAGAAACAGCTTCTTCCCCTCTGTTATCAGGCTTCTGAACGGTCCTTCCATAAGCTAGGGTACTGTCCGATTCACCTCTACCCCATTGTGGACATTGGACTTTGTCTGTGGAACTGGTGCGCTACAATGCTGAGAACTATATTCTGCACTCTGTATCTTCCCCTTTGCTCTACCTGTTGTACTGGAGTTTGATGTGATTGTATTTATGTGTAGTGTTATCAGATTTGTTTGGAGAGCGTGCAAAACCAAGCTTCTACCCTGTACCTCTGTATGCATGACAATAATAAGCCTAAACGTGCAAACTCTGCACAGACAGCACACAAGGTCACTGTCACCCACTGATGCACACAGTGCTGGAGTAAAGGGCCTGTCCCACTGACCCGACTTTACAGCCACTGTATTCGACCTTCAAGCTCGAGTTGGAGAGAAGGGGAGAGAGGGGGAGAGAGAGAGGGGGGAGAGGGGGAGAGAGAAGGGGAGAAGGGAGAGGGAAGGAGAGAGAGGAGGAGAGAAGGAGAGAGAAGGGGAGAGAGGGGGAGAGAGGTGGGAGAGAGGGGGAGAGAAGGGGAGAGAAGGGAGAGAGAAGGGGAGAGAGGGGGAGAGAAGGGGAGAGAGGGGGGAGAGAAGGGGAGAGAAAGGGAGAGAAGGGGACAGAGGGGGAGAGAAGGGGAGAAGGGGAGAGAAAGGGGGAGAGAAGGGGAGAGAGGGGGGACAGAGGGGGGAGAGAAGGATGAAGAGAAGGGGGGAGAGAAGGGGGAGAGAAGGGGGAGAGAGAGGGGGACAGAGGGGGAGAGAAGGGGAGCAGGGGAGAGAAGGGAGAGAGAAGGGGAGAGAAGGGGAGAGAGGGGGAGAGAAGGGGAGAGAAGGGGAGAGAAGGGGGGGGAGAGAAGGGGGAGAGAGGGGGAGGAGAGAGAGGGAGAGGGGAGGAGGGGGGAGAGAGGAGGAGAGAGGGGGGGAGAGAGGGGGAGAGAAGGGGAGAGAAGGGGGGAGAGAGGGAGAGAAGGTGAGAGAAGGGGAGAGAAGGGGGAGAGAGGGAGGGAGAAGGGGAGAGAGGGGAGAGAAAGTGAGAGAGGGGGAGAGAAGGGGAGAGAAGGGGGGAGAGAGGGAGAGAAGGGGGGGAGAGAAGGGGAGAAGGGGAGAGAGGGGAGAGAAGGGGAGAGAGAGAAGGGGGGAGAAGGGGGGGAGAAGGAGTGGAGGCACTTTAAGAAGCCAGACAACGTTTAATAAACTTTAGCGGGCATTGAACCAACCGGTCGGCTTTCCCAACTTGGTCCTGAAAACTTCAATGAGCCAATTAAAATACCAGGTCAGTGAAGGAGATTGCCTACGGCTGCCCTCGACTGCCTGTAACTACACAGCGACCCCACTCCACTGCATTACGAGTTCAAAGAACCATGCCGACCAAATTTTAATCGCAGAAAATGTTTCAACATACTGAAACTTTTTCCTCCACCAAACTGAGGCCGCGAGTATTTTGGGAACTTCCCTCGAGCATGAAGGAGGGTTCCAGTGACCTCATAGGACCACGTGTCGACCATGCTGTGAGTTTGAGTCGAGGGCAAACTCTTCTAAACTCACAGATTAGGTCACCACAGTGGGACAGCCCCTTAACTCAGTGGGTCAGGCAGCATCTGTGGAGAACATGGATAGGTGACGTTTCACAGAGTGCTGGAGTAACTCAGTGGGTCAGGCAGCATCTGTGGAGAACATGGATAGGTGTCGTTTCACAGAGAGCTGGAGGAACTCAGTGGGTCTGGCACGGGTCAGGCAGCATTTGTGGAGAACATGGATCGGTGACGTTTCGGGTTCTTTAGAGTCAAGTACAATAGGTAGAACAAAGGGGAAGATACAGAGTGCAGAATATAAATTCATACGTTTATGAGGTAGGGGCAGAATTAGGCCATTCGGCCCATCAAGTCTACTCCGCCATTCAATCATGGCTGATCTACCTTTCCCTCTCAACCCCATTCTCCTGCCTTCTCCCCATAACCTTTAACACCTGCACTAATCAAGAATTTGCGAATTTGCCCTTAGAAATACCATAAGACTTGGCCTCAGGTTGTCTGTGGCAAATAATTCCACAGATTCACCACCCTCTGACTGAAGAAATTCCTCCTAATCTTATTTCTAAAGGTATGTCCTTTTGTAGAGAATATAGTTCTCAGCATTGTAGCACATCAGTTCCACAGACAAAGTCCAATGTCCGCAATGGGGTAGAGGTGAATCGGACAGCACCCTAGCGTATGGAAGGACCGTTCAGAAGCCTGATAACAGAGGGGAAGAAGCTGTTCCTGAGTCTGGTGGTGCGCGCTTTCAAGCTTCTGTACCTTCGGCTTATTAGGAATTCTGTTTAATATTCTACTAAACAAAGGAAATGACTGGATTAAATACTTCATTAAATGTAACCCGCTGGGGAACTGTGAACACACAATGAGAATATGTGGAAGGACATGGGGATTTGATTGTTTAAGAAGGAACTGCAGATGATGGAATAATCGGAGGTAGACTGCAGAGTTCGGTTATGGTCTGGTTACCCAGTACTTACGATCATTCAATTACTGTATTATTGATTATTGGACATTTATCTGTGTGTTATTGATTTAATGTGCAGCAAGTATCGGTACACATGACAGTTAAACACTTTTGTCTCTCTTGTCTCTTGATATGTTTTATAAAGACAACTGAACCAACATTGGCGTGTGCAAATCTACTGGGATGTGAAGGAATGCATTGATACAAATATAAGCACATGCTAAGAGAATGGAGCGGCTGAGCTTGTACACTCTGGATGAGGGGGCATCTTATTGAAACATATAAGATTGTTAAGGGTTTGGACACGCTAGAGGCAGGAAACATGTTCCCTATGTTGGGGGAGTCCAGAACCAGGGGCCACAGTTTAAGAATAAGGGGTAAGCCATTTGGAACAAAGATGAGGAAACAATTTTTCACACAGAGTTGTGAGTCTGTGGCATTCTCTGCCTCAGAGGGCGGTGGAGGCCGGTTCTCTGGATACTTTCAAGAGAGAGCTAGATAGGGTTCTTAAAGATAGCAGAGTCAGGGGATATGAGGAGAAGGCAGGAACGGGGTACTGATTGGGGATGATCAGCCATGATCACATTGAATGGCGGTGCTGGCTCAAAGGGCCGAATGGCCGACTCCTGCACCTATTGTCTATTGTCAAACCCAATAATTATTTTGAGCTAGCCTGGAATAAAGAGCATTAACTGCAACTGAGGCGAGGCTCACTAACAAGGTATCATTTCATCAAAGGGGGATAGTAATTATTCACAGCCACAGATCCACCGCTGATTTGTGGGAGTGGATGAGAAAGCAGGATAACAGGACTAGTGTACGGGGTGATCGCTGGTCGGCACGGACTTGGTGGGCTGAAGGGCCTGTTTCCACGCTGTATCTTTCAATCAAAACCTCTGCCGAACCTCTCACTTTATTAACTCTTTAATTTTTAGTTTAGTTTAGAGATACAGCGCAGAAACAGGCCCTTCGGCCCACCAAGTCCGTGCTAACCAGCGATCCTCCCCTATTACTCTGTCACTTCAGCACTTTGTGTCCAACTTTAAGTGTTTGGGGTGATCGCTGGTCAGTGTGGCCTGTTTCCAGACTGTATCTCTAATAAAATGTGACAGATTGGACTAACCCAATTCCGTAAAGCAATGATCAATCTTTATTTTAACATTTAAAATAAGTGCTTGACTAATAGCCCTGTCCCACGGTACCAGTTCATTCCAAGAGCTCTCCCGAGTTTAAAAAAAATCAAACTCGTGGTAAGCACGGAGAATGAACGAAACGGGTACGTCGGAGCTCGGGGACGTCTGTTAGCGCTAACGGCAGGTACTCGGGAAGACTCGCTAACGGCAGGTAAGCTCGGGAACACTCGTGAAGATTTTTCAACATGTTGAAAATGTCCACGAGAGCCCCGAGTACCGACGAGCGGCCATTACCGTAAATCTCCGAGTTCGAATCAGGGCAAACTCGGGGAGAACTCTTGAAAGAACTCGTACCGTGGGACAGGGCTATTGGGGTTGCCAACTTTCTCATTCCCAAAATACGGGACAAATTCCCGACGGCAATTCGTTGACCGACTCGGCCGTGGCTGGGTGAATGATGAGTTGGCCCCGGGTGCTGGACTGCACACAAAGCCCAGCCGGCAGGGCCAGCTGAGCAGTTTTGGCCCGTGGGCCGCACGATGTCACGCGCAAAGTCCGGCGCCCCCGTCCAACTCATGAACCGATGATCGGCCACGAGAAGGAGGGGTGATGGTAGTGTCGGCGGTAAGCGAAGGTCCGAAGGTCGGACAGCTGGCCGGGCTGCCGACCGACCGACGGGGCCACGGGCGAGGAGCTGCTGCTGCTGCTGCTGCTGCTGCACTCCATGGGCTGCACTACGTCGGGACGGGTGAGGCGGGGCCGGATGCGGCGCTCCGACCCGACAGTCTCCTCGACCCGAGTAGCAGCGGTCAAATACGGGACAAGGGCAAGGGACAATATACAGGCTGTCCCGGCTAATATGGGACAGTTGGCAACCCTCGTTCTGATACAGTTGATTTTACCAGTCATTTCACTGTTTAAGATAATATTAAATGTTCTTATTTGGAGCAGAGAACAGTACAGGAACAGGCCATTCGGCCCACAATGTCTGTACTGAACATGATGCCTAGACCAACATTCATCTGCCTACATGTGATCCGTATCCCTCCATTCCCTGCATATCCACGTGCCGGTCTAAAGGCCTCTTAAACACCACTATCGTACCTGCCTCCACCACCACCCCTGGCAGCGCATTCCACGCACCAACCACCCTCTGTGTAAAACAATTTAACCCACATCTCTCCTGTAAACATAGCCCCTCTCACCATAAAGCTGTGCCGTCCATCCTGGAAAATAGTTTATGACTGTCAAGTGGAAACAAAGAATTGCAGATGGTGATTTATACCAAAGACACGGAGTGCTGGAGTAACTCAGCGGGTCAGGCAGCAGCTGTGGAGAAAATAGGACGTGCGGTGTTTCGGGACGGGTCCCTTCTTCTGACTGTCTCTCCGATCTATGCCTCTCATCTATGTTACTAAAAGTCTGATCTTGACCACTTCCTGTTATTCTGTATATTGATTTTAGAAAAAACGCTGCCACTTAACAGCTATGATTTTTGGCCATCTTACTAAGAGTCCCCCTCCGCTCATCAGGTGCCGAGGACTTTTCCCATCAATGAAAAATAAAAGAGTTATTAGTGTTTAAAAAATGTTGAGATTCTCTCTCCTGTCAATCACGCCATGAAGGACATGCCCTTTCTAAAACCCAGAAGTGTGGTCGTGGCTCAGTCTCTGCAACATGGAGGAGGGAGAGGTCACGACTCGCTGTCTTTAGTGGCCTTGCACCCTGCTTGAAATGGAATTTCAAGGAATACCCGTGAGTCAACTGCCAGCCCACCAGCCTGAGTGAGTGAGCTGCCAGCACATCAGGCTTGAGTGACTGAGCCGCCAGCCCAAGAATCCATTTGGCCCACAATGTCCATACTAGCCCTCTGGAAACCAGTCCCTTCAGCCCACAACACCCATACTAGCGCTCCAGAAAGCCCACCCCACTGGCCACCAATATTCAAATTGGTGGAGAGGTGGAATATTGCGTTGTGGGCCCAGCCCTCCTGTGTGATGCTGGGACCCAACGTTACTAGTAATTTTATATATTTCAATCAGATCTCTCAGCAACTCCAGCGTTCCAGAGAAAACTAGTCTGTCCAACCTCCCCTTGGAACTAATACTCTGTCATCCAGGCATCATTCTGGCAAATCTACACTGCACCCTCTCAAAAGCACCATCTTGCCCGTATTGCATGCAATACTGCAAATGCGTGCAATACTGCAAATACGGTCTGACCTATGTCCTATAAAAAAATGCATCATGACTTATTGACTCTTACACTCGATGCCCCGACTTTTGAAACAACTATTCCATGTGCCTGATCCAAGTTTCTAGGTTAGGGGCCTGTCCCACTTACATGATTTTTTTCGGCGACTGCCGGCACGCTTCATAGTCGCAGCAGGTGGCCGAATATTTTCAACGTTGAAAATCCAGCGGTGACCAGAAAAAGGTACGACTCTTTGGGCGACTACTCACGACCATACAGGCGACATGTCGCGTGGTGACGCCTTCTTGTTCTTCTTGCGAATGAAACATAAATAAACCAAAGGAATAGTTAGATCTCAAGCCACGTTGTTGTCTCTGTTGGCGTCAATGTCTGCCAGGCCCTGACACAGCTCCATTTGGTGGGTGGTAGAGCGGGCACCCAGAGATGACATGGTTGGCTGTCTGTTGTTCTGCTCCACATCCACAGGCTGGGCTCTGGTGGAGGGAGCCCCCCCATCTCCACACGCTGGCATTGAAACGCCCAACTCCAGTACCAAGTCTGTTGAGCTTCACCCACGCTCCTCTGGGGAGGTCAGACCCTGGACAGCTTTTATCTGGTGAAGAGATGTAGCTGTGTAATGGAGATGAGGTTGCCTTCCACTCCTGTGACCACACGGTGACTATCCAGTGTGCTTTTAGCTGAAGCCCGTATGGTCGTGAGTAGTCGCCCAAAGAGACGTACCATTTTTCTGGTCACCGCTGGATTTTCAACACGTTGAACATTTTCGCCAACCTGCTGCGACTATGACGGGTGCCGGCAAGTCACCGAATAAATCACGTAAGTGGGACAGGCCCTTTAGACATTTTCGAAGCAGCCATTTTCACATTAAGTGGCAGCTTCCGGGGACACTACTTTATAATTGGATTCATCAAATAATTAGGCTTTGCGGTACAAAGGCATCCCCGGTTATGACGTCAGCATCAGATACAGTCATAGGGTCGTACAGCATGGAAACAGGCCATTCAGCCCATCTCGTCCAGGCGACCAACATGCCCCATCTACACTAGTCCCACCTGCCCGCGTCTGGCCCATATCCCTCTAAATCCTATCAACGCACCTATCCAAATGTCTTTATAATGTTGAATCTGTGGAATTATAGACAATAGACAATAGGTGCAAGAGTAGGCCATTCGGCCCTTCGAGCCAGCACCGCCATTCAATGGGATCATGGCTGATCATCCACAATCAGTACCCCGTTCCTGCTTCTCCCCATATCCCCTGACTCTGCTATCTTTAAGAGCCCTATCTAGCTCTCTCTTGAAAGTATCCAGAGAACCAGCCTCCACCGCCCTCTGGGGCAGAGAATTCCACAGACTCACCACTCTCTGTGTGAAAAAGTGTTTCCTCATCGCTGTTCTAAATGGCTTACTCCTTATTCTTAAACTGTGGCCCCTGGTTCTGGACTCCCCCAACATTGGGAACATGTTTCCTGCCTCTAGCGTGTCCAAACCCTTAATAATCTTATATGTTTCAATAAGATTATTGAGAATTAAGGGACAGAAGTTTAGGGGTAACATGAGGGGGAACTTCTTTACTCAGAGAGTGGTGGCTGTGTGGAAAGAGCTTCCAGTGAAGGTGGTGGAGGCAGGTTCGTTTTTATCATTTAAAAATAAATTGGATAGTTATATGGACGGGAAAGGAACGGAGGGTTATGGTCTGAGCGCAGGTATATGGGACTAGGGGAGAATACGTGTTCGGCACGGACTAGAAGGGTCGAGATGGCCTGTTTCCGTGCTGTAATTGTTACATGGTTATATGGTTATATGGTTATAAGATCCCCTCTTATCCTTCTAAATTCCAGAGTATACAAGCCCAGCCACTCCGTTCCTGCCTTCTCCCCATATCCCCTGACTACGCTATCTTTAAGAGCCCTATCTAGCTCTCTCTTGAAAGTCTCCAGAGAACCGGCCTGAAGAGATATGGGGAGAAGGCAGGAACGGGGTACTGATTGGGGATGATCAGCCACGATCCCATTGAATGGCGGTACTGGCTTGAAGGGCCGAATGGCCTACTCTTGCACCTATTGTCTATGTATCTATGTATCTATGTGGCCGGGAACTTTGATGCTGACTTTCCAGTTCTTTAAGTCACGTGCTTCCATGTTGTGCAGTGTTCCAGTAGACGTCTTTATTTACAGAGCTGTAATCTTGATCGAGTTTAGAAATACAGCACGGAAACAGGCCCTTCAGCCCACCGTGTCCACCCTGTTCACACTGGTTCCCACTATCTCATCCACTCCCTACACACTAGGGGCAATTTACAGAAGGGCCGATTAACGTACAAACCCGCACGTCTTTGAGATGTGGGTGGAACCCGGAGCACCCGGAGTAAACCCACGCAGTCACAGGGAGAACGTGCAAACTCCACGCAGGTCAGGATCGAACCCGGGGCTCGTGAGGCAGTTGCTCTACCCGCTGCGAGCCGTGGATAGAAGTACCAGAACACATTTGAACTTTCATCAGCCAAATGTTACAGGGACTTGAGGGCTTGGACTGTGGGGAGCGGCTGAGGTGGAGGCTGCACAGTACATCGCTGGCAACTGTCTCCTGACCATTCAGGACATTTTCCACCGGCGGGCGGTGCCTGCGGAAGGCACACAGCATCATCAAGGACCACAGCCACCCAGCACGCGGACTGTCCTCCTTGTTACCGTCAGGCAGATGATACAGGAGCATGGCTGCACGTACCACCAGACTTAAGAACAGTTTTTATCATCATGCCATCAGGCTTCTGAACTCATAAACATAGAAACATAGAAAATAGGTGCAGGAGTAGGCCATTCGGCCCTTCGAGCCTGCACCGCCATTCAATATGATCATGGCTGATCATCCAACTCAGTATCCCATCCCTGCCTTCTCTCCATAGCCCCTGATCCCTTTAGCCACAAGGGCCACATCTAACTCCCTCTTAAATATACCCAATGAACTGTGGCCTCAACTACTTTCTGTGGCAGAGAATTCCACAGATTCACCACTCTCTGTGTGAAATCTTTTTTTCTCATCTCGGTCCTAAAAGACTTTCCCCTTATCCTTAAATTCTGTGACCCTATGTTCTGGACTTCCCCAACATCGGGAACAATCTTCCTGCATCTAGCCTGTCCAACCCCTTTAGAATTTTGCGAGTTTTGTAAAATTGTAAAATTTTGTAAACACATCATAGATGTTGATTATATTATTTATTATTGTCTTTTGCCGACCAATGTCACTTTTATGCAACACCTGTCCCTTTACCTCCCCCCTCGACTCCATTCAAGGACCCAAGCAGTCGTTCCAGGTGCGACAGAGGTTCACCTGTATCTCCTCCAACCTCATCTATTGCATCCGCTGCTCTAGATGTCAGCTGATCTACATCGGGGAGACTAAGCGGAGGTTGGGCGATTGTTTCGCTGAACACCTCCGCTCGGTCCGCAATAACCAACCTGACCTCCCGGTGGCTCAGCACTTCAACTCCCCCTCTCATTCCCAATCCGACCTCTCTGTCCTGGGTCTCCTCCATGGCCAGAGCGAGCAACACCGGAAATTGGAGGAACAGCACCTCATATTCCGCTTGGGGAGCCTGCATCCTGCGGGCATGAACATTGAATTCTCCCAATTTTGTTAGCCCTTGCTGTCTCCTCCCCTTCCTCAGCCCTCGAGCTGTCTCCTCCCATCCCCCCGCCCTCGGGCTCCTCCTCCTCCTTTTTCCTTCCTTCTCCCCGCCACCCCCTATCAGTCTGAAGAAGGGTTTCGGCCCGAAACATCGCCTATTTCCTTCGCTCCATAGATGCTGCTGCACCCGCTGAGTTTCTCCAGCATTTTTGTGTACCTTCACTTTTATCTTATCCTTTGTTTAACCTTATTTTTATCCTTGTAATATCATTGCTGAGGTGACCCGTTGTCTTGCCAAACACATTTCATTGTGCCGTTGACCCTGTGTTAACCTGACTGAACTAAACTGAACTGAGCAGGCTAGGACGCCACACCTCCAGTACACGTGACAACAACAGGCCACACTAAACTAAGATGACACCAAACTTGTAGATGAAAGAGAATGCTTCATCCCGCTGCTCCAGGGTCTAACTTGACTACTATTGGGGCAAGTTCAATCATATCCCTGCGTTGATTCAAATCACAAGCGGTTTATCACACAACTATCGCACGGCTGTCGGAGGGAATTGCTTTCATGTTTGGACGGATCCTGTCGCCCCTGCCGAGCTGCATCATCTCAGGCTGGCCCTGGGGGGGGGGGCGAGGATCACATGCTTCACGTGCCAGCTCTGTCGGACATCGGTCAGGCCGTATTACGGAGAATTGCGTGCAGTTCTGGTCGCCCCTGTTGGGAGGCGCGGTGGCGCAGCGGGCAGAGTTGCTGCCTCACAGCGCCAGGGACCCGGCTTCGATCCTGACCACGGGTGCTGTCCGTATGGAGTTTGCGCGTTCTTCCCGTGACCTGTGTGAGTTTTCTCGCGGTTTCCTCCCACATTCCAAAGGCATGCCGGGTTTGTGGGCTAATTGGCTTGTTATAGATGTCAATTGTCAATTCGTGTGTGTAGGATAGCATTAGTGCCCGGGGATCGCCGGTCGGCACAGACTCGGTGGGCCGAAGGGCCTGTTTCCATGCTGTATCTCTAAACCAAACTAAATTAAACTACAGGAGAATGTGGTGGCTTTGGAGGGGGTGCAGAAGAGGTTTACCTGAAAGATACCTGGATTATAGACAATAGACAATAGCTGCAGGAGTAGGCCATTTGGCCCATCGAGCCAGCACTGCCATTCAATGTGATCATGGCTGATCATCCACAATCAGTACCCCGCTCCTGCCTTCTCCCCATATCCCCTGACTCCGCTATCTTCAAGAGCCCTATCTAGCTCTGTCTTGAAAGTACCCAGAGAACCGGCCTCCGCCACCCTCTGAGGCAGAGAATTCCACAGACTCACAACTCTCTGTGAAAAAAAGTGTTTCCTCGTCTCCAGTTTAAATGGCTTACTCCTTATTCTTAAACTGTGGCCCCTGGTTCTGGACTCCCCCAACATCGGGAACACGTTTCCTGCCTCTAGTGTGTCCAAACCCATAACAATCTTATGTTTCAATAAGATACCCTCTCATCCTTCTAAACTCCAGAGTGTACAAGCCCAGCTGCTCCATTCTCTCAGCATATTACAGTCCCACCATCCCGGGAATTAACCTGGTGAACCTACGCTGCACTCCCTCAATAGCAAGAATGTCCTTCCTTAAATTAGGGGACCAAAATTGCACACAATACTCCAAGTGTGGTCTCACTAGGGCCCTGTACAACTGCAGAAGGACCTCTTTGCTCCTATATTCGATTCCTCTTGTTATAAAGGCCAACATGCCATTTGTTTTCTTCACTGCCTGCTGTACCTGCATGCTTACTTTCATAGACTGATGAACAAGGACCCCCAGATCCCGTTGTACTTCCCATTTTCCCAACTTGACGCCACTTAGATAGTAATCTGCCTTCCTGCTTTTGCTACCAAAGTGGATAACCTCACGTTTATCCGCATTAAACCGCATCTGCCATGCATCTGCCCACTCCCTCAACCTGTACTAGATGATGTTTATCCCGCTGAGTTACTCCAGCATTTTGTGTTTACCTACGAAGGAACTGCAAATGCTGGTTTACACCGAAGATGGACACAAAATGCTGAGTTGCTCCAGAATTCTATTCATTGTTTAAGAAGGAACTGCAGATGCTGGAAAAATCGAAGGTAGATAAAAATGCTGGAGAAACCCAGCGGGTGAGGCAGCATCTATGGAACAAAGGAATAGGTGCGAGACCCTTCTTCAGACTGATGTTCAGACTGGTTGGGGGGGGGGGGGGAGAGGAAAGGAAGAGGCGGAGACAGTGGGCTGTTGGGGAGCTGGGAAGGGGAGGGGAAGGAGGGAGAAAGCAGGGACTACCTTAAATTGGAGAAGTCAATGTTCATACCACTGGGGTGTAAACTACCCAAGCAAAATATGAGGTGCTCCTCCAATTTACGGTGGGACTCACTCTGGCCATGGAGGAGGCCCAGGACAGAAAGGTCGGATATGGAATGGGAGGGGGAGTTGAAGCGCTGAGCCAGAATTTTATGTACTCGCTGCCGTCTTTAGTTTAGGGATTCAGCGTGGAAACAGACCCTTCGGCCCACTGAGTCCGCACTGACCAGCGATCACCCGTTCACTAATTCTATCCTACACACTTGGGACAATTTACAGCAGCCAATTAACCTTCGAACTTGCAGGTGGAGGTCATCAGTTGAACTTGGCATCATATTCGGCACGGACATTGTGGGCCGAAGGGCCTGTTCCTGTGCTGTACTGTACTGTACTATGCTCAATGTTCTGTTGAGAATCTGCTCGAGGTAATGATTGGTGGACTTGGTCAAGGCCAATGTTGTTGGCCAGGCGCTGAGAATGATCCACATGTTGAAGGGCAAATCAGATTTGAAATTTCAAATGCACAATACACAATACACAATAGGTGCAGGAGTCGGCCATTCGGCCCTTCGAGCCAGCACCGCCATTCAATGTGATCATGGCTGATCATCCCCAATCAGTACCCCGTTCCTGCCTTCTCCCCATATCCCCTGACTCCGCTATCTTTAAGAGCCCTATCTAACTCTCTGTTGAAAGCGTCCAGAGAACCGGCCTCCACCGCCCTCTGAGGCAGAGAATGCCACAGACTCACCACTCTCTGTGAGAAAAAGTGTTTCCTCGTCTCCGTTCTAAATGGCTTACCCCTTATTCTTAAACTGTGTGTGGCCCCTGGTTCTGGACTCCCCCAACATCGGGAACATGTTTCCTGCCTCTTGCGTGTCCAAATCCTTAATAATCTTAGGTACACAAAAAAGCTGGAGAAACTCAGCGGGTGCAGCAGCATCTATGGAGCGAAGGAAAAAGGCAACGTTTCGGCCCGAAACGTTGCCTTTTCCCTTCGCTCCATAGATGCTGCTGCACCCGCTGAGTTTCTCCAGCTTTTTTGTGTACCTTCGATTTTCCAGCATCTGCAGTTCCTTCTTAAAACCTTAATAATCTTACATGTTTCAATAAGATCCTCTCTCATCCTTCTAATTCCTACACTAGACTGATCTCTGTCCATTGAGCGAGCTGCATGGAGGTGAACTTGGACAATTATTCTCGGCTTGAAGATGGGCTGATGACCTGACCTGCTCCATCAAGAGGGGCTCACAGTGGGAGTAATTTATTCGCGAAGCCCAAGTTCCATTTTCACCGCACTCTCTGAATACACTTCCTGAAACACAAGAGCAGAACAAAAAACATATTAGTCCAGTCATAAATATATAATGGGGATGCATCACAGCTTGGTTTGAAACCCCGTTCCTGCCTTCTCCCCATATCCCCTGACTCCGCTATCTTTAAGGTCCCTATCCAGCTCGCTCTTGAAAGTATACAGAGAACCGGCCTCCACCGCCCTCTGAGGTAGAGAATTCCACACTCACAACTCTCTGTGAAAAAATGGTGGTGCTGGCTCGATGGGCCAAATGGCCTACCCCTGCACATATTTTCTATCTTTCTATGTTTCTCATCAACTGGATGCTTTTTTCCAACCTAGACTGCCTGTTCCCCTCCCTCTACTCCCCTCTCCCACAGCTCCCCTGCTCCCCTACACCCCTCACCAACGTCTACAGATGCGCTGTGCAAAGCATTTTATCGGGATGCATCACAGCACGGTTTGGGAACAGCTCCATCCAAGACCGCAAGAAATTGCAGCGAATTGTGGACTCAGCCCAGACCGTCACACAAACCAACCTCCCTTCCATTGACTCCATCTCCACCTCACGCTGCCTCGGCATGGCCAGCAGCATCATCAAGGACCAGTCGCACCCTGGCCACTCCCTCTTCTCCCCTCTCCCATCGGGCAAGAGGTACAGAAGTGTGAAAACGCACACCTCCAGATTCAGGGACAGTTTCTTCCCGGCTGTTATCAGGCAACTGAACCATCCTACCACTACCAGAGAGCAGTGCTGGACTAGATTTAATAGGAATCATAGAGGTAACTTTTTCACACAGAGGGTGGTGGGTGTATGGAATGAGCTGTCAGAGGAGGTAGTTGTGACTGGGACTATCCCAATGTTTAAGAAACAGTTAGACAGGTACATGGAAAGGACAGGTTTGGAGGGATATGGACCAAGCGCAGGCAGGTGGGACTAGTGTAGCTGGGATATGTTGGCCGGTGTGGGCAAGTTGGGCTGAAGGGCCTGTTTCCACACTGTGTCACTCTCTGATTCTACACATTGGAGACCCACACACTATCCTTGATCGAACTTTGCTGGCTTTACCTTGCACTAAACGTTATTACCTTATCATGTATCTGTACACTGTAAATGGTTTGATTGTAATCATGTATTGTCTTTCCGTAGACCGTACCCGAATGTGTCGTTGAAGGACGAGAAGCCGAAGCAGAGAAGTGGAAGCCAAATAACCGAATGGAAACAAAGCGGAAACGCCAACTAACCGAAAGGCTGCGTTGCCTAAAAGCAAACTCACCGAATAGCGGCTCTGCCAAAAAGTCAAATAATGGACATGATGTCGCTGGGTGGGGGGCACGACTTGTCAACAATTTGTCCAGACCCCCGCGTCCATCACATCACTGGTCGGGGAACTCGGGAGGGTGGGGGTCATTTTCCCGCACAAGCCGCAGGTGACTGGGCACTCTGAACCCGAGCACCAAGGTGTAAGCTGCCGAAGGAGCGCATCCCTCGGGGCAGCCCCCACTCTCCCACAGCCGCCCTCCGCCTCGTCTCCCCCGTGCCGCACAGTGACAGGCTGTGTGTCGACAGTGCCGGGTGGAGCAGAGGTGTGGGACAGGCTTGTCCCTCTGCCCACCCAGCGTCACTGACCGTGATGCACCGCATCACCCCTCGAGCCCCACACCGAGGGATTCACCCCCCACCCCGGCTACAAGAACAGACGGCTCGGGACATTGACAGCCAAAGTAAATCGCTTTTAAAACATGAGGGGAGATGGGACACAAATTCCCTGGCGGGTCGATGACAAGTAAGCATGACAATCAACAATTTTATTTCTTCACACTCCCCCCGGCAACAAGAAGCACGTTTTATTTAAACACAGTTTATACCGTCCGGTTGCCTGCGTAACGCACACAAACTCCCACGCTCAAAACGCTAGACAATCTGTAATCTGTTTTAACCGAAGATAGACACAAAGTGCTGGAGTAACTCAGTGGGACAGGCAACATCTCTGGAGAGAAGGGATGGGTGACGTTTTGGGTTGAGACCTTTCTTCAGGCCTGAATGGTCTCAGCCAATGAAATCAGACAACTGTCACACCAAAGATAGACACAAAATGCTGGAGTAACTCAGTGGGACAGGCAACATCTCTGGAGAGAAGGAATCGGTCAACACCCTTCAGACTCAGTCTTCAGATCTAAAGAATGGTCTCGACCCGTTGCGCTATTTGGCTTCCACTTCTTTGCTTCGGCTTCTCGTCCGCACATGTCATAACCATCCTACCACAACCAGAGAGCGGTCCTGAACTACTATCGACCTCATTGGTGACCCTCGGACTATCCTTGATCAAACTTTACTGCCATTACCTTGCACTAAACGTTATTCCCTTATCATGTATCTGTACACTGTGGACGGCTCGATTGTAATCACGTATTGTCTTTCCGCTGACTGGTTAGCACGCAACAAAAGCTGTTCACTGTACCTCGGTACACGTGACAATAAACTCAACTGAACTAAAATAACTTAACATCGAACCTAGACACAAAAAGCTGGAGTAACTCAGCGGGACCGGCAGCATCTCTGGAGAGAAGGAATGAGCGGCGTTTTGGGTCTAAATCCTTCTTCAGGGGTCTCGACCCGAAACGTCACCCATTATTTCTCTCCAGAGATGCTGCCTGTCCCGCTGAGTTACTCCAGCATTTTGTGTCTATCTTCTGTTTAAACCAGCATCTGGGGGCCCTTGCTACATACAATATTGGACATATTCTCTTCACATTCTCATTAACTCCAAGAGACTCTCTCCCTCATTGACACAACAGGGGAAACTTACTGAAGCCCATTCTGTCTAGAGATTTCCACTAGTGGGTGAGCATTTGTCGGCAATGGGCCTGTACTCGTTGGAGTTTAGAAGAATGAGGGGGGGGCCTCATTGAAACGTACAGAATAGTGAAAGGCTTGGATAGAGTGGATGCACATTGCTGCACATTCCTGCTCACCGATACACATTGCTACACATTGTTGCACATGTTTCCACTAGTGGGAGAGTCCAGGACTCGAGATCACAGCCTCAGAATTAAAGGACATTCTTTTAGGACGGAGATGAGGATAAATTTCTTTAGAGAAAGAGTGGCGAATCTGTGGAATTCTTTGCCACAGACGGCTGTGGAGGCCACAAGTCAGTGGATATATTTAAGGCAGAGATAGATAGATTCTTGATTAGTACGAGTGTCCGACGATATGGGGAGAAGGCAGGAGAATGGGGTTAGGAGGGAGAGATAGATCAGCCATGATTGAATGGTGGAGTAGACTCGATGGACTGAATGGCCTATTTCTGCTCCTATCACTCATGACCTTATGACCAGAGGTCACAGCCTTAGAATAAATGGATGCATCTTTAGAAAGGAGTTGAGGAGGAATTCCTTTAGTCGGAGGGTGGTGAATCTGTGGAATTCTTTGCCACAGATGGCTGTGGAGGCCAAGTCAATTAGTATTTTTAAAGCAGAGATTGACAGATACTGGATTAGTACGGGTGTCAGAGGTTACGGGGAGAAGGCAGGAGAATGGGGTTAGGAGGGAGAGATGGATCAGCCAAGATCAAATGGTGGAGTAGACTTGATGGGCCGATCGGCCTATTTTTGATCCTATGACATGAACATTTTTGATCCTATGACAGAAACCTGGCAGTGCTGCTGCCTTACAGCGCCAGAGACCCAGGTGCAATCAGATCTTGGGTGCTGTCTGTGTGAAGTTTGCACGTTCTCCCGGCGACCACATGGGTTTCCTCTGGGTGCTCCGGTTTCCTCCCGCATCCCAAAGACGTGCAGGTTTATTGGTTAATCGGCCCCTAGCGTATAGGGAGTGGATGAGAAAGTGAGATAACAAGGAACTAGTGTGAACGGGTGATCGCTGGTTAAGATGGATCTGGTGAGCCGAAGTTTCCACGCTGTATCTCTTCTCCGTGGACTGTCCCCTTGTCATGGTGGAGAAGCTTGTGTGGTCCTGAGATCCTGAGAACGATGCCGTCTGGAGCTACGCTCCTGGTAGGGCCACCCATGGCGGTAAGGTCGAGGGGAAGGTCCCTGACAAAGAGCAATCCAACCGAGACCTCAACGGTGGAACAGGCGGAGGACGATGGCTGACCTTAGTGGAGCGTCACAACGGCTGGGAAGACGGATGAAGGCTGCAGCAGAAAAGGGTCTCCGGTCGTCTTGGACTCCATGCCACTGGGTCCTGACCCAGATCTGTCAAGGACCATGAGGTGGCTGTCTGTGCACCAGTCTCCCCACATTAAACAAAGTCACGTACAGGCAGGCGTCCTCCATCAGAGGACAGTCATACTCGTTTCCAGTGACCGGCGATGATGTTGATCTCTGATCTATTATGGGCAAGGGTTTGATTACGGTATGGATTTCAGTTTTGCATTAATATGGTTTGGTGACCTCATGTTATGGATTATAAATTGATTGCATTATTCATTGTTCTTTATTACCTGTGTGTAATTACGTTACAGACTTGTGAAGCTGCGGCAATAACAATCTTGTAGTTCCCCACCTCTGGCATTCCTGATTGGTGACTTGTGAAAAATTGGATCCATTTGCAACTACTTTATATGCAAAACACATATAATGTTCCTTTAGCATGTATTTGAACCTGCCTAGTTCCATTAGACATCTCATCCATTAAAGCACAAGGAACTGCAGGTGCTGGAGTAACTCAGCGGGTCAGGCAGCATCTGTGGAGAACATGGATAGGTGGCGTTTCACAGTGTGCTGGAGTAACTCAGCGGGTTAGGCAGCATCTGTGGAGAACATGGATAGGTGACGTTTCGCAGAGTGCTGGAGTAACTCAGCGGGTCAGGCAGCATCTGTGGGGAACATGGATAGGTGACGTTTCGCAGAGTGCTGGAGTAACTCAGCGGGTCAGGCAGCATCTGTGGAGAACATGGATAGGTGACGTTTCACAGAGTGCTGGAGTAACTCAGCAGGTCAGGCAGCATCTGTGGAGAACATGGATAGGTGACGTTTCACAGAGTGCTGGAGTAACTCAGCAGGTCAGGCAGCATCTGTGGAGAACATGGATAGGTGTCGTTTCACAGAGTGCTGGAGTAACTCAGCGGGTCAGGCAGCATCTGTGGAGAACATGGATAGGTGACGTTTCACAGAGTGCTGCAGTAACTCAGCGGGTCAGGCAGCATCTGTGGAGAACATGGATAGGTGACGTTTCACAGAGTGCTGGAGTAACTCAGCGGGTGTATCAAGTTTTATGTGGAGACGACAGGGGAAAGAAAGTTCAGCTATGATTGAATAGTGGAGTAGGCATGATGGGCTGAATGGCCTAATTCTGTTCCTATCACTTATGAACTTTCAGGATGAGCCGGGAGTAAACCCACGTGGTCAAACAAGGAGAACATACAAACTCCACACACAGACAGAGCCCGAGGTCAGAATCGAACCTGGGATCTGTGGCGCTGTGAAGCAACGACTCTACCATTGTGCCACCGAGCCGCTATTTATAGACTCGGATATCAGTTGAGAATCACTATTAAATACTGCGGAGATGATGGAGAGGATGCAAGCAGTGAAAAATTTGATCCATTTGCAACTACTTTATATGCAAAACACATATAATGTTCCTTTAGCATGTATTTGAACCTGCCTAGTTCCATTAGACATCTCATCCATTAAAGCACAAGGAACTGCAGGTGCTGGAGTAAGTCAGGACTGTCTTATGAAGAAAGACTGGATAGACTTGGTTTATACTCTCTAGAATTTAGGAGATTGAGAGGGGATCTTATAGAAACTTACAAAATTCTTAAGGGGTTGGACAGGCTAGATGCAGGAAGATTGTTCCCGATGTTGGGGAAGTCCAGGACAAGGGGTCACAGCTTAAGGATAAAGGGGAAATCCTTTAAAACCGAGATGAGAAGAACTTTTTTCACGCAGAGAGTGGTGAATCTCTGGAACTCTCTGCCACAGAGGGTAGTTGAGGCCAGTTCATTGGCTATATTTAAGAGGGAAGGATGTGGCCCTTGTGGCTAAGGGGATCAGGGGGTATGGAGAGAAGGCAGGTACGGGATACTGAGTTGGATGATCAGCCATGATCATATTGAATGGCAGTGCAGGCTCGAAGGGCCGAATGGCCTACTCCTGCACCTAATTTCTATGTTTCTATGTTTCAACAGACAATAGACAACAGGTGCAGGAGTAGGCAATTCGACCCTTCGACCCTCAGCACCGCCATTCAATCTGATCATGGCTGATCATCCCCAATCAGTACCCCGTTCCTGCCTTCTCCCCATATCCTCTGACTCAGCTAACTTTAAGAGCCCTATCTAGCTCTCTCTTGAAAGTTTCCAGAGAACCGGCCTCCACCGCTCTCTGAGGCAGAGAATTCCACAGAATCACCACTATCTGTGAGAAAAAGTGTTTCCTCGTCTCCGTTCTAAATGGCTTACTCCTTATTCTTAAACTGTGGCCCTTGGTTCTGGACTCCCCCAACATCGGGAACATGTTTCCTGCCTCTAGCGTGTCCAAACCCTTAATAATCTTATATGTTTCAATAACATCCCCTCATCCTTCTAAACTCCAGAGTGTGCAAGCCCAGCTGCTCCATTCTGTCAGCATATGACAGTCCCGCCATCCTGGGAATTAACCTGGTGAACCTACGCTGGGCTCCCTCACAGAAGCAAGGTGATGATTTATGCCATGGAGTGAAGCAATCTAACGAGGATGACAGAGTCCGTATTAAAACCACCTAACAAATCCAACACGTTTCCCCTCCAACAATTCTTCCTGTGCACACCGAGATATTTCTTGTGAAAAAAGGAGGTAAAAATAGAACGTTAATCACGTCAATCCTGCAACAGAGATATTCACGAGTTAGGGCGGCGCGGTGGCACAGTGGTAGAGTTGCTGCCTCACCGTGCCAGGGACCATCACTTCCATCTAGACTACGGGCGCTGCCTGCACGGAGTTTGCACGTGCGTTCTCCCCGTGACCTGTGTTGGTTTCCTCCGGGTGCGCCCTCCGGTTTCCTCCCACACTCCAAAGACGTCGGGGCTTGTAGGTTAACCGGCCCCTCTGTAAACTGTGTAGGGAGTGGATGAGAAAGTGGGATGACATAGGACGAGTGTGCACGGGTGATCGATGGTCGGCGTGGACTAGATGGGCCGAAGGGCCTGGTTCTTTGCTGTATCTCTAAACTGAAAGGAATGCTGGGGAGATGGAAGGAAGGGAGAGGAGGAGTGGGTATAGAACCTGCTGTGCAGCAATTATTGCTTTTGAACAGCGCTAATTGCTTGATCCGCTAATGTGAATGTTGAGAATTAAAAATGCTGGAAATTCTCAGCAGGTCACGGCAGTGCAGGCCCTTCTGTTTGTTCTCTCTCTCTCTCTCTTTATGTACGCTCATTAAACTATTAACCAAACGCCGCAGTATCATTGCGAATTGCACCACAACCTGACGCAGTCACACAGCACGGAAACAGGCCCTTCGGCCCAACTCGTTCGTTCCGTCCTATATGCCCCATCTAAACTATTAATGTTTTACGTGTCATTCCAAACAGTCACTATATGTCGTTGTCACGTGCGGGCGGAGCACCAAGGCAAATTCCTTGTATGTGAATACTTGGCCAATAAACTTATTCATTCATTCATTCAACTAGACCCCTTTGCCCATCTTTGGCCCACAACCCTCTAAACCTTTCCTGTCTATTCTTTCATAGAACATTGAAACGTAGAAAATAGGTGCAGGAGGAGGCCATTCGGCCCTTCGAGCCAGCACCGCCATCCATTGTAATCATGGCTGATCATCCCCTATCAATAACCCGTGCCTGCCTTCTCCCCATATCCCTTGACTCCACTAGCCCCTAGAGCTCTATCTAACTCTCTCTTAAATCCATCCAGTGACTTGGCCTCCACTGCCCTCTGTGACAGGGAATTCCACAAATTCACAACTCTCTGGGTGAAAAGGTTTTTTCTCACCTCAGTCTTAAATGGCCTCCCCTTTATTCTAAGACTCTGACCCCTGGTTCTGGACTCGCCCAACATTGGGAACATTTTTCCTGCATCTAGCTTGTCCAGTCCTTTTATAATTTTATACGTTTCTATAAGATCCCCCTCATCCTTCTAAACTCCAGTGAATACAAGTCTAGTCTTTTCAATCTTTCCTCATATGACAGTCCCGCCATCCCAGGGATCAATCTCGTGAACCTACGCTGCACTGCCTCAATCACAAGGATGTCCTTCCTCAGTTTAGGAGACTAAAACTGTACACAATACTCCAGATGTGGTCTCACCAGAGCCTTGTACAACTGCAGAAGAACCTCTTTACTCCTATACTGAAATCCTCTTGTTATGAAGGCCAACATTCAATTAGCTTTCTTCACTGCCTGCTGTGCCTGCACGCCAACTTTCAATGACTGGTGTACAAGGACGCCCGGGTCTCGCTGCACCTCCGTCTTGCCTAACCTAACCTAATCTATCCTATCCATGAGATTTTGATAGTAACTCTGCAAGGGGCAGCACGGTGGCGCAGCGGTAGAGTTGCTGCCTCACAGCGCCAGAGACCCAGGTTCGATCCTGACTACGGGTGCTGTTTGCACGGAGTTTGTACGTTCTCCCCGTGACCTGCGTGGGTTTTCTCCAAGATCGTCGGTTTCCTCCCACACTCCAAAGACGTGCAGGTTTGTAGGTTATTGGTTTGGTAAATGTAAAAAATTGTCCCCAGTGGGTGTAGGATAGTGTCAACGTGCGAGGATCGCTGGTCGGCACGGACCCGGTGGGCCGAACCGCCTGTTTCCACACTGTATCTTCTTCTTCTTTCGTGTGGCGTGCACAGCCTAAAGTCGTAGGACAACTTGTTCTGTTTGATCTTCTGTTTGTGCACGTCGAGTTGATTGCATTCGTCGAAACAGGGCGGACCACGTGAAGGTTGCAATCTTCCACCCCCACACGGTATCCATGTTTCAAGAATGCTTGACATCGAGAGCGGATGGCGTGGCGGTATTATGGACAATAGACAATAGGTGCAGGAGTAGGCCATTCGGCCCTTCGATTGTGATCATGGCTGATCATCCACAATCAGTACCCCGTTCCTGCCTTCTCCCCATATCCCCTGACTCTGCTGTTTTTAAGAGCCCTATCTAGCTCTCTCTTGAAAGCATCCAGAGAACCGGCCTCCACCGCCCTCTGAGGCAGAGAATTCCACAGACTCACCACTCTCTGTGTGAAAAAGTGTTTCCTCGTCTTCGTTCTAAATGGCTTACTCCTTATTCTTAAATTGTGGCCCCTGGTTCTGGACTCCCCCAACATCGGGAACATGTTTCCTGCCTCTAGCGTGTCCAAACCCTTAATCTATATTATAAAAAGTCTGATCTTGACCACTTCCTGTTGTTCTGTATATTGTTTTTAGAAATAACGCTGCCACTTACGGCCATCTTACTCAAGAGGACAAGAGGATTTTTCCCATCGATGAAAAATAAAATAATTATTAGTGTTTATAAAATGTTGAGATTCTCTCTCCTGAAGGCCAAGCCCCTTCCGGAGGGACTATAAAACCCGAAAGTGTTGAGTGCCTCAGTCAGTCTCTGCAAGATGGGGGAGCGAGAGAGTCACGTCTCTCAGTCTGAGCTGTGAATAACACTGAACACATATCTACTAAACTGTGAATGGTTTTACTGACCTGTCAGTGCCCTTAATGTGGTTTGAAAATATGGTTTGGAAATGCTAAAGCTGTGTTGCCTTTGGTTTGGAAATGTTAACCCTGCGTTGCCTTTGGTTTGGAAATGCTAAAGCTGTGTTGCCTTTGGTTTGGAAATGCTAAAGCTCTGTTGCCTAATTAAAGTTGCCTTGCCTAATTAAAGTTGCCTTGTCTAATTAAAATTGCCTTGCCTAATTAAAGTTGCCTTGCCTAATTAAAGTTGCCTTGCCTAATTAAAGTTGCCTTGCATAATTAAAGTTGCCTTGCCTAATTAAAGTTGCATTGCTTAATTAAAGTTGCCTAATTAAAGTTGCCTTGCCTAATTAAAGTTGCCTTGCCTTTATATAATTAAAAGTCTAATCTTGACCACTTCCTGTTTGCGCTTTATATTGATTTTTGAAAAAACGCTACCACGTACGGCTGTGATTTTTGGCCACCTTACTCAGAGTCCCCCTTCGCTCATCAGGTGCCGAGGATTTTTCGCATTGATTAAACATAAAAGCCGGAGACCGCGGCTACAAGATGGTGTAGGCCGCAGGCCGGCGGTTGAAGATCTAAAGTCCCCACCGCGCCGCAGCCAGAAGCACCGCAGACCGCAGGGCCGGCGGTCGGAGCTCTTCTCCAGGGATCCCCGGTGAGGGATCCAGCTCCAGATGGAAGTCCTCGCCGTGCCCGCGGTTAGAAGTAGGCCGCGGGCCGGCGGTCGGAGCTCTTCTCCTCCGGGGTCCCCAACTAGGGGTCCCAGGCTCCGGACGGCACTCCAGCTGAAAGCAACAGGCCCTTCAGCCCACAATATCTGTGCTGAGCATGATGCCAAGTCCAACAAAAGCTTTTCGCTGTACCTCGGTACACGTGACAATAAACTAAACTAAACTCTTAATCATTCTACACATAATCCATATCCTCCCTTCGCCACAAACCCATGTGAACCTTTAGTCTTCCAGCAACTAGATTCTTCTGAATTATTACCACATCATCAATTGTGTTTTCATCATCTTTCCTCATTTATTTCTAATAAGCTTTTAAAATTTTAACGGGCAGCAGGGGACTTGTTGGAAAAGTTGCTCTGATCATTTTAATTATAGATTAGCATCAACACAGTCAGAGTCTTTCAAAGCATGCTTCACAACGGCAAGGCCACAGGAAGGTTACACATGGACCCGTAAAGCATGG